>NW_027069502.1:531954-722949 GCF_002906115.3 Quercus suber
AAGTCCCAAAAACGTTCTAGGGTTTTCCTTATATATAGAAGTGTTTTACTTGAACCCCAAGACGTTTAAATAGAGTTTGGGCTGAACTGGAACTTTGCAGAAAAATAAATCTGTACGTGGTTCGATCGATCGAGTCTAATTTTCGATCGATCGAGCCTTACAGATTTAGTCCAATAAATCTGCACTCACTCGATTCCAGTTTTACAAATAAACATACTTTGAGCAAGCCTAAACAAGACTAAACAACCTGTTTTGATCATAGTTTGCCAACAATACAAATTAGAGTTCTAAATACATAAATTCCTAAATCTTTAGAACCTAACATGTTAACTCTTTAAAAAAAATTTGTAAGGATATTATTAGGTATAAAATGTAAATTGTCTATGTTTATTTTTTTATTATTATTGTGAAACATTTTTTTTTACGATTCATTTATTCTAGACTCTTTAGTTTTTGTACTTAATAACTCACTTGAATGAATATTTACGATGTGGTATCACATTTGATTCTAAACTTAAGAAATAAAACTCTAAAAAATAAATAATTTAGGACACATGAAAATTGGAACTCTAATTTGGAATTTTAATTTGAGTTTCTCTCAACTTCACCTATTATTATTATTATTATTATTATTATTATTGAAAGTTGAGCCAAAGAGAATAGTTTGAACTACATGAAATTTATTTTATGCACAAAACCTAATCAACATGACACATGAATGAAAAAGAGGGGGAATCATAAATAATTCTGGTTGCTATTGATTAGAATTTTAATTTGGGGAATTTCATGTGCCCATTCAAACCCTAGACTCTCCATTGTCTTGTTTATACTATCTATAAGAGGATTTTCCTCCTTGAACTGGATTTTTTTATGGTAAAAAATATCCTCATCTAGTATCTAATTACTTCTCTTACAAATGTTTTAGGAATAGGATCAATATTGTCACACTATTCCCCAAAAAAATCCCCCTATTAAACTGGACTTTTATGCGATTTAAAAAATACCCTTATTAATAAACAGTGACTTCTCTTAGAGACAAGGACAACAATGTCAAATAACAAATTGTTTTAAATTCAAAAAGAAAACTTATAAAATTTAGGCTTTTGTTCCTTCATATTCATCTTTTTCCCCCTTAAAATTTAGCCATTTTTCATTCATAATAAAACACCTCCGGTTAATTTTTTTTTTTTTGAAAAAACTAAGAGAACTCCTCAAATTTAGGCTTCTTTCCCCTTAAGTTCATCTTAGTTTTCCTAAAATTTAGCTTTCTTTATTCCCTTTTCATCCAAATAAAATACCTCCACATTTATTTTTTTTTCCCTCTAAAATTTAGCCCTTTGTTTTCCTTTTTATTTGAAATAAAACACCTCCAGTTAAAAAGAAAAAAAAAATACTACTCATTAAAAGATAACATTTAAATTAAAAGAAAATGTGAAAACACCATTTTGGTCCATACATTTTGGAGCCACAGTCAATTTGGTTCCTACATTTTCGTAGCAGTCAATTTGGTCCCTGCTATTTTCAACTTGCGATCAATTTAGTTTCTATCGTTAACTTAGTAATAGGAAATACATACGTGGCTAACAATGTGCACAGTTGGCACATTTGATACTGACGTGACAAATAAATTAATAAAAATAATGTTTAATAAATATTTTAAAATTCCAAGTTGGCATTTTCCTCCATTTAAAAAAAAAAAATTAATTTTAATTTCACAATTTTAAAGATGAAAAATAAAAATAGAAATCTCAGATTTTCTTTGCATCTTCGTGTACTTTCTTGGCAACCAAACACAAAAATACAAATATTAGATTAGTACATCAACGCAGACCCATTTCATTTGAGACCACCTTTAAACCCGTAGTTTACCCCTCACAACCTCAATTACAAATGTAAACAACCAAGACTATAGCCAATAGACCCACTCTTTGATATCACCAAACCAAATTTGAGACCAGAAAACCCTACATGCCAACTAGAGCCAAGGTTACCAAATTAAAGAGAGATATAGCAAGAGCTTAGGGATGTGGGTTCTGGGTTCTGGGTTTGTGCTGAGCCGCCACCAACCATGTCGTGACACCAACTGAAGCTCCACACGTGCTCCAACCTCAGATGATTCGATCATTCTTGCCTTGCACCACTGTCACCGTCTTGCCTTGTGCCACCGCCATTCCTGCCTTGCGCTGTTACCAGCCACCAAACCCCATCGCTGAACGGAGATCTCATTGCAGCCACCCAATGATCAAGTTTGTTTCCTTTGTAATGGATTTTCTTTTGGTTGTTAGGATTTGGAAAATGGGGTTTTGAGGTTGATTTTAGATTCCCTGGGTTTGGTGTTTTGATTTGGTTTTTTTAGGTTTCAAGGGGATATTTGGCCACCAGATTATCTGGATTTTTTGTAAACAAATTTAGTTAGACTTGTCCCCATCAAAGCCATAGGATTGGACTCAACACAAAGATACCAACCCGAAATGAGAGGGTTTCCATCTGGGTTTGTGCTTGTTCTTTTTCTTTTTCTTTTTTGGTTTTTGTTTGGTTACCGAGAAAGTTTGCTGGGAATAATTTGTTGAAATTTTTTGTATTCTAAAATTCCAATTTCTTATTGGCTATTTCTAATCAAGATGTTTCTCAATTGTATAGAGGTTAGATGTTGTGGAATATATTCATGAATTCAAGGATTTAAGATAGAAAAATAAAGAAGGTGATTTTGTGTTTGGAAGCCATGAAAATCAAAGAAAATCTGAGATTCCTAATTTTGTTTTCTACCGCGAAATTAAAATAAAAATTATTTTTATTTCTATTAAAATTGGGAAAATTCCAACATTGAATTTAAAATATTTATTAAACATTATTTTTATTAATTTATTTGCCATGTCAGTATCAAATGTGCCAACTATGCACACATTAGCCACGTATGCATTTTCTGTTACTAAGTTAACAGTAGGGACTAAATTGACCACAAGTTGAAAATAGCAAGGATCAAATTGATTGTGACTCCAAAATGTAGGGACCAAAATAGTGTTTTCGCCAAAAGAAAACTCTAATGCATCTTAAATTGCAACAACTATATACTATACTAAAACAAAAAACGAGGTCTAATGTATCTTAAATTGCAACAACATATACTACACTAAATCAAAAGGTTTAATGCATCTTAAATTGCAGTAGCCATATACTACACTAAATCAAACAGTCTAATGCATCTTAAATTGTAGCAACTGTATACTACACTAAAAAAAAGAGGTCTAATGTATTTTAAATTGTCGCAACTTATACTACACTAAATCAAAAAGTCTAATGCATCTTAAATTGCAGCCACCGTATATTACACTAAAAAAAAGAGGTTTAATGCATCTTAAATTGCAACAACGTATGCTGCACTAAATTAAAATGTCTAATACATCTTAAATTGCAGCAATATTTATAGAATATTTTTAAAATATATATAATTAAATTACAATTTTACTACTAAAGAACTTTNAACAGTTGTGGGTTAGAGTTTGTGACTTGTTTGTGATTTGGTTTTGGGTTTAAGATTTATTTGTGGTTTGATTTTGGGTTTGTGACTTGTTTGTGGCTTTGGTGGTTGGGGTTTGAGGTTGTGGGCGGTGGTGGTTGTGGCAGTGGGTGTGGGTGTGCGTTGTGGTGGCTGGTGGTAGGGGCAATGGGTAGTGGGTTTCGATTTTGCAGTGCTGGGTTTCGGTTTTGTAGTGGCTTGGGTATTCTGATGGTGGGCAGTAGCTTGGATTTTCTGATAATGGTGATGGCTAGCAGTGGCTGTGAGTGATAGGTTGGGTGTTTTTGTTTGGGAGAAAAGATATATAGAGAGAAAGAAAGAGGAAGAAAGAAAGAGAAAGAGATGCATTGACAATTAAAAAAAATTTAAAAAATAAAGAAAGTAATATTTTAATGAAGTGTTAAAAAATATAAGATGTTTGATGTTTGGTATAATATAAAGTGGAGTGTTAAAATTAGGAGTGTCAAATGGGTGAGTATAATTAGGTTGAGTATATAAAACTCATTTACCAATTAAAACCCATTTAACTAATTGCTTCTAACCTAAATCCAGCCCAACCCAATTATTATGGGTAAACCACAGCCTACCCAATTACCCAATTATCAAAATTACCAAAATGCCACTAAAGTGAAAATGACCAAAATACTCTAAAATCTTCAAAAATGACCAAAATACCCCGAAACCCAAAAAATTACTAGAATACCCTCAAAACCTGAAAATTACCAAAATACCCCTGAAACTCAAAAAATGAGCAAAATACCCCCAAAACCCAAAAATTTACCAAAATATTCATCCCCCACTACTAAAAAATTCGATATTTTACCTTCATTTTATTAAAAGATAAATATTCATCCCACTACTAAAAAAAATGGTTAGAAAGAAATATAGTGTAATAGCATTTTCTACTAGTTATTAGTATATTCCTTTTCTTTAAACTCATAGGAGAATTAAATATATGAAATATTTCTTAAAAATATATTCTCATTCCATTCCCTTAATTATAGAGATATTTGTACCAAACTTCCTAGCACAAAGTATAAGCATGAATGCAATTGTGCAAGTTTGTCTTTTCAAAGAGACTTGTGCATTTGGTACACTTATTTTTTTGTAACTTTTTAAAAATGAGTTGTTTATATATATATATATATATATATATATAATATCTATAAAAAGTTGTTCTTTAAAAATCTGTAGCTGGATTGTTAAAAAAAAAAAAAATTATATTCTCACTTACTCTCGCTTCTCACTTCTCTCTTCTCTATCCTCTCTCACTTCTCTCCTCCCTCCCGATGGTTGTGGTCCGGCGATGGTTGTGGGTCATGGGTCATGGGTCTCTAGTCGGTGTGGGCATCGGCATTGAGGGGAGATTGGCATGGGTCAATTGCTCGGAGTTCAGTGTGGGTCTTTGATTAACGTGGGTCTAATCAGTCCACCCAAAACACCTAGACTCCTAATCAGAACTTGGCAGACCAAATCCCAATGCCACCACTCAGTTTCATTGCTTGCCGTCGACCAATCAATTCTGTTCTTCGTGGGTCTGAGTTTGTGAAATTTTTCCATTCATCGTGGGTCTAAGTTTGTGAAATTTGTTCTTGGTGGTTCAACAGTTTTGGGTTAGAGTTTGTGACTTATTTGTGATTTGGTTTTGGG
The DNA here is from genome assembly GCF_002906115.3 of Quercus suber. Classification (NCBI taxonomy): domain Eukaryota; kingdom Viridiplantae; phylum Streptophyta; class Magnoliopsida; order Fagales; family Fagaceae; genus Quercus; species Quercus suber. The sequence continues at coordinate 537,122 of NW_027069502.1, forward strand.
TTTAAGATTTATTTGTGGTTTGATTTTGGGTTTGTGACTTGTTTGTGGCTTTGGTGGTTGAGGTTTGAGGTTGTGGGCGGTGGTGGTTGTGGCAGTGGGTGTGGGTGTGCATTGTGGTGGCTGGTGGTAGGGGCAATGGGTAGTGGGTTTCGATTTTGTAGTGCTGGGTTTCGGTTTTGTAGTGGCTTGGGTATTCTGATGGTGGGCAGTAGCTTGGATTTTCTAATAATGGTGATGGCTAGCAGTGGCTGTGAGTGATAGGTTGGGTGTTTTTGTTTGGGAGAAAAGATATACAGAGAGAAAGAAAGAGGAAGAAAGAAAGAGAAAGGGATGCATTGACAATAAAAAAAAAATTAAAAATAAAGAAAGTAATATTTTAATGAAGTGTTAAAAAATATAAGATGTTTGATGTTTGGTATAATATAAAGTGGAGTGTTAAAATTAGGAGTGTCAAATGGGTGAGTATAATTAGGTTGAGTATATAAAACTCATTTACCAATTAAAACTCATTTACCAATTAAAACCCATTTAGCTAATTGCTTCTAACCCAAATCCAGCCCAACCTAATTATTATGGGTAAACCACAGCCCACCCAATTACTCAATTATTAAAATTACCAAAATGCCACTAAAGTGAAAATGACCAAAGTACTCTAAAATCTTCAAAAATGACCAAAATACCCTCGAAACCTAAAAAATGACCAAAATATCCCTGAAATCTAAAAATTACCAAAATACTCCTTAAACCCAAAAAAATGACCAAAATACCCCGAACCCCAAAAAATTACTAGAATACCCTCAAAACCTGAAAATTACCAAAATACCTCTAAAACCCAAAAAATGAGCAAAATACCCCCAAAACCCAAAAATTTACCAAAATATTCACCCCCCACTACTAAAAAATTCGATATTTTACCTTCATTTTATTAAAAGATAAATATTCATCCCACTACTTAAAAAAATGGTTAGAAAGAAATATAGTGTAATAGCATTTTCTACTAGTTATTAGTATATTCCTTTTCTTTAAACTCATAGGAGAATTAAATATATGAAATATTTCTTAAAAATATATTCTCATTCCATTCCCTTAATTATAGAGATATTTGTACCAAACTTCCTAGCACAAAGTATAAGCATGAATGCAATTGTGCAAGTTTGCCTTTTCAAAGAGACTTGTGCATTTGGTACACTTATTTTTTTGTAACTTTTTAAAAATGAGTTGTTTATATATATATATATATATATAAAGTTGTTCTTAAAAAAAAAAAAAAAAAATTTGTTTATATATATATATATATATATAAAGTTGTTCTTAAAAAAAAAAAAAAAAAAGATTTCAAAGTGTAAACCATTGAACCAAAATCTACTGACCCAACAAGACTGATATCCTACTACTCTTCCATTAGGCCTATTTTTACTACATATATAGATCACATGGCCAAAAATATAGATAGAGCCACAAAGGCCCAAACCAAAACTAATTCCAACCCAGCGGCAAATTCACACACAAACTCCAAAACATATCAAGAACCAAGCCCAAGATTATCGGGTCAACTTCATAGACCTAGACCCAAATTCCAACCTGGTAAGACCAAAATCAAAAGGCGTCAAATAATCGTTCTTCTTGAATTCTTCTTCATCATCATCCATGGCTGCCTCATTCAACTCAGCATACAATGTGCAAGTGATAGTAGATGACAATGAGCCCAAGGAAAGGCTTCTGGGTCGGTTCAAAAGAGAGGTGATAAAAGTTTCAAATTTTCTTTTTTCTTTTCTTTTCTCTCACTTTTTCAGAGACCAAACAATGCAAAGTGGTGAATATAAAGAAAGAAAAAAGACTGAAATTTGAAAATTATCAGGTGAGCTTTTTGAGGAGACGAAGATCTGAGAGAAATGACGAAAATCTGAGGAATCTCCGAAGCTTTGAAGCTACTGAAGCTGTTGGGTTTCAGATTAAAAAGTGATTGGAGGCCGAGAAAATGAGGGAAAATGAAAACTCTTGTGAAACACTAAAACGTCTGAAGGCTAGGTTTTTTTTTTTTTTTTTTTATTTATTATTTTTATGGAAATGGCTGGGTTGAATTTGGGTATATTGTTTTTGGATTAAATGGGCCTCAATGGGTTTTTAGTTAAAACCCAATAATCATTGGGTCTAATTGAATTGATGTCCATTTAACTTAACTATTAATTGGATGGGTTTGGGTTTAATTAGAGTGAGTGGGTTTGTGTGGGCAAATGAGTTTGGGCTTACTTTGCCACCCCTAGTTAAAACAAAAAAAGGTAGTGTTTTGAAATGTTAAATGGTATAATTTTTAGCATTTTATAGGAATGCTATAAGAAGCCAACCCGTATGCGTCCAGTTAAGCAAAATTTCACCACTAAAAGCACAACACTTTTATCCCATGATTCTTATTTTGGGCAGCGGAACTAGATGCTTGTTGGCCATTATGGGCATTATTGACTTGTCATGTAAGGTTCCTTATTGATAGATAAAAGATGAAGCCAATACCAATTATTTGAAGATTTCTAAGGGCTTAGTCTTTTTATGTGTGAAGCATCTTTACTTTGTTGTCTCCGTGGTGTTGGATGGCATTGAGATTTGAGGTCCAAGGATCTAAGTGACAAAATTGTTTGGAGTAAATTCTTTATTTGGTTTGCTAAAAGGTTTACATTGGATTGGTCATGGGAAACTACAAGGATTTTGAATAGACTTTGAATTGATGTAAGTAACCTTATCCTAATTGGTTTTATTTTGCTTATACTGTATTTTAACTACTGAATTTTGTTTATAATTGTTACAATTTTATTTAATTGTTTTAGTTGTATTGATTTAAAGTAAAGAATAAAGAATTATCACAAATATATTTGATTACTAAATATATAATTTTATATATGTGTGTGTGTGTGTGTGTGTGTATTTGAATGAGATATATTTTTGTTTGAACTATGATTTGATATGTATGATTTTGGACAATCTGACTATATTTTGACTTTGATACCCACCCAATAGGAGTTAGTCATTAGTACTCTGATACCCAATGAATGGGCGTTATTCATTGGTACTCTAATACCCAACCAATGAAGGTTATTCATTGGTACTGAAATTAGTTCTATCTGGGGCATCACGAGCCTATCGTGTTTCTAGACTCAGCTAATGGGGGATATACATTAGAACGAAACTAGTTTCATCTGAATCTGATGCCCAGTCACGGGAATATAGCGTGACCATAGTCATAAATATTGTTAAGAATATGAATTATGCTTGAGTATTTGAACTATTTTAAAGTCCTTGAAATTGTTTATGTGTTTTTGGAATCTATTGTAAATTATAGCTTTTGATATTTGGAAAATTGATTATTTTCTAATCCATCTATGATATATTTGTAAGATTAAGATATTCAATCTATGTACAAATTATTATTTTACAAATCTATTTGCTTGATAGAATTTATTAGGACTTTGGTTACTTGTTGAGTTGTCAACTTACCCCCCCTTTTTCCCCTCCAGTTTCTGATTGTGAAAAATAGCAAGTTTTGGGAGTTTGCTATTGTGTTGTGAGCATGAAAGAAGCTTAGTGATTTTGGGATTAGATGGTCATGTAATAATCTTATATCTTTTGGCCAATTGGCATCGTGTACATTAGGTTTGGATTTTGTTCCTTTTGAATTATTTTGGATCTATTGATAAAGAAATTGTTGTGGTATTTTGGATGATAAAGAAGTGAAGTCCCAGAGTGTGAGGACTAAGTGCAGTCTTAAAGAATTGCGTGAGTGAGAGTAAGCAAAAAGAGAAGAGAAAAATAGAGAGAGTAAGAGAAAACTGTGAGAGATAAACAGTGAGAAAGAGAGCAGTGAGTGAAAAGAAAAAGAGAGTTTTTCTTTACTCAAGTTGTATCTCTAAGTGTTGTAATCTCTATTTAATATAGTAAAATTATTTGGAGTATGTCCCGTGATTTTTCCCTTCAAGGAGAAAGGGTTTCACGTAAATCTTTGTATTATTATGTGATTGTGCTTCCACTGTGCTTGCTGAAATTTATTCACGGTTATATAAAATTTTTCCCAACAGATGGTAGTTTCAAAGGGTCAGGCTTGAATTTTCCAATCCATTTTTTATTTGGATTAGATCATATCAAAATAAGCTATCAGTACTAAAGCTGCTTAGTTCAACGAAACAATTGCTTTATACTCATGCATCCATGATCCATGAAACCTTTCACCTCTCCAAGCCCAAGAAAAATACCTGAATTTCTTTGGGAAGTTCCCTATAATGGTTCAACTTGTTTTGCGTGACACGCAGTAAGTCTCGAACACTATCAAATTTATACCACCTATAATGGCCAATGTTATTGATAAATGCAGCCTCCATCTTTTCATTCCATTTCCCACCCAAAGCCACTGCTCCGGTACTTTCTAACACTTTCAAGAGATCAGAATTAGTCTCCGTCTCTTCCAATTCTACTCTGTCACTAGTGTCCCGAAGAAATGACAATCTCATCTCATAGTCCAGAATAGAGGATGGTGCAACACCTCCATTGCCTTTGGCCTGAGAGAAAATCAAAGGAAATCCGTCAATGAAAATATTACAGAAAGAAGCATTTATAACTGAAAGGGCAGCTAGCTTAAATGAGAGCGTAAGATCACTATATATAATGTACCAATTAATGCATAGTAGAGTCAACTAATAACTAATTCATTGTGTTCTATGTTCATTCAAGACAAGAAATCTTTCTCGTAAATACAAAATCATCTCCGGCAACTCCTAAATTGCCATGCAAGAACATCGTTTAAATATATATTTTTCTAAAATATCAGTTCAAAGTAAGCAATCTAAGGTCAGACAACCCTCCTGCCAGTAAGCCTATACAAAGTTGACTAGAGATCAAGACCAATCATGATGCGTTAATACTTCAATCTATAAACTAAACCAGAAATAGTTGGTAACGTTGGTTCTGCTTTTGTGCCTTCAAATGCTATCAAAAACAAAATGAACTCTTCTTTTTTGATGGGGCATCCAAGTGCTGCCTAACCCAATGACCAGTAGGTTCAGTCTAACGGTATACTTTTACCTCGGGGACAATCACTCATCATAGAATAACAAAACTTCAACAGCTAGAATGGTCAAAAATGATTTAAGAAATAGCAGGCTGAAAACCCATTATATGGTAGAAAAGCATTATTGCCTATAAAATTTATAAGGAAAAAAAAAAGAAAAGAAAAGAAGGGAAGATATTCCAGGCAGGCCGCAGGAGCACGTATTGAAGAAAAGTAATACCTCAAATTTGGGAGATGTTTGAGCAATAGAGTGGCAGCTTGGTAAGAACTATAGTGAGTTGAGACCAAATTTCAGAGTCCCAGAACTCATACAAGCCCTCCATGATTAAAGACTTTGCATCTAGATAAAAATTTGACAAGTACGAAATTTACTTTAGCGAGTTTGGCAAGTCTCACTCACAAAAAGAAAATTCCACCCCCTCCCTTTTCTTATTATTATTGTGGATGCCCAAGGACCAAGGATGAAGTTGAAAAGTTGCAACATTGGTATGGGAATGCCATGGGCCCGAGGAGGAAAGTTGCCCGAGGAAAGGAAGAAGTGAGTCAAGGTACTCTAAGGCATTCTAGGTGGGAGCTAAAATCTGAAAAGAGAGAGAATCAGTAGACATCAGGGAAGCTTTTAGTCTGGTATAACATGTTGCATCCGCATTAAATGGTGGGCAATAGCTTCATCAGCCGCATTGATGAGGAAGTGACTTGAACAGTGTAAGTCACAACTAAGCAGATTCCTTCTACCATCTTCTCCAGATGTTAAAAGCGACAAGTGTCATTAGAGGAAGGGTGTTAGATGAGAATGGATGGTTGAGATGTGATAGAGGTAGAAGTATATAAGGAAAGGGAGGTGCAATGAGAAAAGGATCAATACATAAGTATCAAAAAAGAGAAAAGAGCTTAGAAGAAAACAAAGAAGAGAGAGTGAGCAGTGTCATTTTTCTGTATAGCATTGGCCTCCTCGAACTAACTTAAAGGAGGAGATTAGCTTATCTATTCAATAATATAAGTCATTTCCCCCTTATTTTCATCCTTGGGCAGAGCCCTCTCTTGTTGTTTGTTTCACTCTCTTACAAATTTATTGATTTGGGCCAAGGTTGAACTTTACAACTCACTGCTCTAAGTGGGCTTGGGCTGTTGGATCTTTTTGGTCCTTACAATTATTATTATCATACTTTCAACAAATAGGCAATTATTAAAGCGCATCCAAACTAACTTTGATATTTTGAGAGGAAACTAGGACTGAAAGTAATTCATTTAGGTTTGAAGATGACAAGTCTACTTTATGAATATTAAGATAGATTGACAAATAAAAATTTGACTAAACCAATTCCACCAAACAACTTTGATAGTTGAGATCAGAGTATTAGATACACACACACATATATGTATACTCCCTCCATCTCTAATTGTTTGGCCTGTATTTCATTTTGGGATGTCCCAAAATTATGTCCTATTTGAAAAGTCAAACACCATTAATTTATTAACATTCCTCTTATGCCCTTAATTTATTTGTGAGTGCATTTTTTGTAATTAAAAAAAAAAAAAAAAAAGCTAAATTTGAAATCCACTAAAGCTATTGGTTTGCCAGGAGTAGAGTTTCTAATCTACCGTTATACAATTTGATTTAAAGATAAAGATTGAATTTGGATTAGGCTTGATGGCTATAAATTTGGATTTGAATATAGGTTTGCAAATTGTAAGAGTAGTACACTAACAGAATTTGAAATCTACAATAACTTTGAAAGTTGCTTGGCAGTAAGCCCAAATATTAGAAATGTTTTTTTTCTTAAATAATTTTTTGATAAATTTGTTTAAGGGTAATTTAGGGAATTTCTAACTTTTTTTAAAGAGATAAGGCAGTTAATGATATTTCTCTAAATAATTGGGTTTTTCTAACTAGTAAAAGCAATTTAGAACCGTCCGGTATGGCAGTAATCCGTCCAAGGTGGCGGTAGCAACAAGTAGTATAATGAACATAAAATTAACTGAAAATACTTCTTTATTGAAAGTAGAGTTAAACACTTACAGTAGTAGTAGTGAATACAAGATCTCAGATTAACAGTTACAAAGCTAGAACTAGTCCTAGTTACAAGGTTTGTAGGAACAAGGTAGTAATAGAAACAAGGTGAACAAGGTAGTAGTAGATAACAAGGAATTCTTTCAAAGAAGGCTTCTAAGGAAGAAAACTCTCTCTAGAAGAAGTTCTAAGAAGAAAATTCTGATTCTAACTTAAGGGACAACCCCCCTTAAATAGGCAAAATTCGGATTGAACAGTGTTATAAACAGTAAAAGTGAACAGTAATTCGTGAATAGTAATCCGTGAACAGTAATTTGTGAACAGTAATTTTTCCCACTTTTTGTCTTGAAATCTTCAGCAAATTTGGCATAGTCAATAGAAGAGTTTCTGACTTGGAGATGACAAAGAGCAAAAAGAACCAATAGTGGTGCATGTAGGAGTAGGAGCTATTAGAATATTAGTACATACATGTTGTCCTTTTGTCCAACCAAAGTGGGAGTCATCAAAATAAAGAACACCAAATTTGTCAGACGCATGGCCATGTACAGGAATATCATAGTAGGAGCATGGGCTTGTCAGGCATTTTTCGAAAACTGCAGTAGTTTTAGCCTTTGCGCAGGCCAGACAAATAGAGAAATCAATCATCTTGTGAAGAATCCTCAACATATTCATGCTCATGGTAGATAGCATACTGGTTACAAAATCCACAGTATAGAAGTGGCTCGAAAACAGGATTTTTCGTAAGGAACTTTCTTGGATCAATATGACCAGCTCTTTCTAAATGACGGACAGCAGAGACATAAGGTTTAATACCAAAAACATGAATTCTATTTGTATTTCCTATGAAATGGTAGTCTCTCCATAATTCTTGGATAACATCAAGAATTTGATTATTGAAATAACTTCTCCAGCATGTTGCAAGAGCAATAGGATTTTCAAACAAAAGGAAAGAAGAATTTCCTTCATACCATTGCCCTTGATGAGTGAAATCATTAATGAGAACGAAATGTTTTAAGGGTTGGACTTCCATCCAATCATCTCGGACCCAGTTTGGTAAAGTGCTCCAACATCTGATGGAAACAAAAGGGCTAGCAAGGTTTTTAACAGCTTCTTGAATTATTTGCGGGAGCTGGCTAATTTGATTATGACTTGTTAACTTGATGAGCCTGATAAAACCAAATTCAAACATCTCGGATAGCCAACTAGGGTCTCTGTCATCATTATCATCTTCTATTTCATCCCCATAATTAACAAGAAGTCCTGGAAATGGATGCATTTGCTCATACACTCTGAGACTGTTTCCAAAGTGTTCTTTCCATTCTAGCTGGATAAGGACATTATCATTATCATCATCAGAATCAGGCATATTGACAGTAACAAGTTTTTCGAAATATTTCAACCATAGGTCAAAAGACCCAAACATTGACTTGCTTTCCAGAATACGAGATTGTATATCTGTTGGCAAGTTGGCAACAGCACTTCTTAATAGAGATTGGGTTTTAATACTCAATCTAGCATAATCAGTGCCCATTAAAGTCATTTTATCCTTTGAATGGATATCCTCTTTGCCAAAGAGTTGACTAATGTAGGCTTCAAGGCGAATCCTAAGAGCCTTATTTTTTGAAACAGGAGTATTTTCTGTAATAAGGTCAGTTTCTGAAATAGGGTTGGCATAGTATCTTACACAAGCCTCATTTTGGACAGCAAGGTTAACAAGGTGAATTTCAAAGGCTTGAAGGGTTCTTTTAGACAGGTTACGGTGGTTTACGATAAAGGAGGCTTGAAGAGTATCAAGAATAAATTTAATAGGCTCAGGAAGTCCTGAATAGATTCCATTATGGAATTGTAATCTTTTAGATAAAACTTCCTGTAAAGCAATTATTATATCACCACTGGAATATGTCACCGTTGCCGGTACAAATCCCTGAAGGGATGTTGATCTGCTAGATTTTACCCCAGAAGATGCGCCTTTATGCATTTTAAAAGGTCATCTCGCTGGGAGCCTTTTACTTTGGGAATAGTCCTGTACAGGAGCTTTTCCCTTGTTTTTTCTCTTAGAGGAGGAGGAAGCCATAATAATCCACTTACTAGTGGTATAAATATAATTATTATCCCACTTATTAGTGGTATTTATCCACGCAACATTGCCTGATTCCTGCAAAGAATCATTAAAAATATTAGAGTGATTGGCAATAGTTGATAATTTGGCACTATTAACATTATCTTGAAAATTTTCTGTGAAGTCCAAATTCATCTGTGGTTCGTGAACAGATGTATTAGTCGGAAAATCAGAAGACAAGTCTAGAACATTATTAATATCAATTTCAAGCTTTGAAGCAAATTCAAATTTTACTTTCTAACCAAAAGGATCAGTAGTAATTCCATCATGTTCAACAAGAAAGGGATAGAGAGTATTTATAAAAGGCAAACCAAGAATTACTTTATCAGTCATATTTTTGACAAGAACAGAAGGTATTTTGAAACAGACATTATCATGACAAATATGAGCATCATTCAATTCATATTTAATCTTCATTTAAGAACCATTCGCAGAAACCATTCTTTCGGTTGATCTTTCAAAATATTTTGGAGGAATCAATCCTTCTTGGATACAATTCTTATCCGCACCAAAATCAATCATAGCAATAACAGTGAAACAATAATCATTGGAAGAGCAAGTTGAGGATCATCACCAACATCACTTTTATCAGAAAGAAGAGCCTGTTGACTGGATTCATCTCCATCTATGTGCTCATCTTGTTCATTATCAGATTTATTTTGATCAATATTTTTATCAATTTTTAACATTAATAATTCTTGTTTAAAATTATGGTTATCACTTTTCATATTTTGAAAGTCATTTTTTAATTCACTTATCTCTTGTTTAACAATATTAATTTCATGTTAGAAATCGTTAATAGTTAAATCTTTGGATTTCTTTTTATTAAATCTTTCCAAAGTTTCTTCAAAACTTATGGTTGATTTAAGTTTTTTACTAGTTTCTTCTTTTAACAAGTTTTTCTTAAATTTATCCAAATAATCTTTTTGTAAATCAGGGTTTTCAATTTGACTTATCAATTTAATCAACAAATTTTCATTTTCTTCACCTTTAGTGAGAGTGTTAACAGAGTTAATAACATTACAACATGAATCTTTACAACCAAGTTTAATATTAGGAGAATCAGAAGATTCATCAGCAGAATGATAGCAAGAATTAGTTGAAGAAGAAAAATCATCTTCCAAGGAATCAGACGAATTGTTTGATTCAATGATTCTGAATAATTCTTCTTGATCATTATTTCCAATGTTTAACATGTTAAACTTGTTTTTCAACTTACCAGGTTTTTGTTTACAATCTTTACTAAAATGACCAGGTTTTTCACAGTTGAAACATTTACCTTTTCCAGGTTTTTGGTTAACATATTTTTTTGAAACATTTTTTTTTTTAGCATAAAAATCATTAAAATTAGTTTTGTGTTTTTTATAATTTTTGTGACTTTTATCATGTTTTTTGCCCTTTTGCCTAGAAGGAGCAATTAGGGGCAAACCATATTGTTCACAAAAATTACCCATTTCATATTTAGCTTTTCTTTTCTTTTTTAATTAGTATTTTAACAGTTTTTCATCATTGCATATATTAATACCATGTTTTTTAATAGTGCTTAAAATATCACCATAGGTTAAATTATCATAATCAATAGAATCATTTTTACCAATTAATTCTTGTCTTACCTTATGAGCAAAGATAGGAGGCAGACCGTCAATAAACTTTTCTTTCCAATAAGGTTTGTAATAGTCTTTCCGCTGCATTACTCTGGAAAGGAAAACATCTTGATACCATCTATAATCAGACATAGTAGGACATCTCAAATTATTCAGTAAATCAGAAATTCGAGATGAAACATTAGATGGAGCACCAACAAAATGTTTGATAATAGTATAAATCAAGGTATTAACACCATCAGGAATACCTCGCCCAATACGATCATCAAAAATAGGCAAACCTTCATCATTCTTTTTAACAGCATGTTTAATAGAGTCTCTGGAATCTTCTGTGAGATATGAATCCCACCATCCACGAAGAGTACCAGAAAAACCAGTAGCAAGCAAGTCAACAATTTCAGGTTGATCAAAATCATGATTATTTTGATAAGCAATACCAACCATGGACATATGTCCCATTTTGTTAATAATTTCTTGTTCAGAAAAACCATCAATATTCCATTCATAAATTTTATCAGCAGAAACAGAAAATTGAGTTTGAAAAGGTCTTTCTTCAAACTGAATATCAGGAGGAGTAGGTTTTGAATACCAATTTTTTGTAAGAAACATGGGTTTGGAAGAACTTCCAACAAATCTTTTAATTTCTGGGAAATCATTATCAAAAACCTTTTTAGCAGAAACAGAAGAAACAGTATCAGAATCTGTATTTTCATCAGAAACAATTTCTTTTTCATTTCTTGAAATAGTGCAAGCAGCATGAGTACTTGTAGAAGTACCCTCAGTTTTAACTTTTAAATCAGCAAGCATTTTTTCAACAGTGTCCAGAGTTTTGGATTGAGAAGTTTTAAACTTGAATTTGTTATCAAAAGTAGGTAAATTAATCAAAGGCTTCTCAGTCTTAATAGAAATAGGTTTTTCAATAGAAGCAGACTTTTCAATAGAAACAGTTTTTTCAACAATTTTTACTTCAATATGGTCAAGCTGTTGACCAATGATATGCAAAGACTCATTAGTAAAATTGTTTTGTTCAATAAGACTAACAATAGGAGTTTTGTCATCAGCAATTTTGAAAAGAGTAGCTTTAACATCAGTTTTATCAGCAGTTATTAAAATGGTATCAAGAGATGGATGACTAGACCTGACAATGGTTTTGTCATCTTTAACAAAATTTGATTTCTTTATCACATTCAAATGATTTTTTGAAACTTCATCTTTTGAAACATAATAATTTTCAAGGAAATCAAAAAACAAAATATGTTTTTTCAATTGAAGCATTTTTTCTTTCCATTTTCTTTTAACATGGTCTTTTTCAGACTGAGCAAAATTATTTTGGAAATATTTCCTTTTAGGTCTATTTTTTGAAAGCATGAACTCATTGAACAAAGAAACCATATCAATTTCAAAATTTTCATTTAAAACAGTCAAAACTCTCAATCGGTTAACATTATTTTCAATAGGAGGAAAATCAGAATCAGATGGACAAATAGATCCAGTATCTTCATCATCTTCATTGGCAGGTTTGCCATATGGAGAGGAAGATTCAGGTTTAGTAGAATAGTAAACAGAGCTGATTTGGGATTTATCACTTGAAACACCTTTTAATTTTAAATCAGAGGGTTTTTCAAAATTCTTTTGCAAAAAATCATTGAGATCTTGATCTCGTTTTGAAATACTTTCAGATCCAGCAAAGGAATGTCTTCCTTCGTTGATCCTCAAAGGTGGTTGAATATTTTGAAAACTTATTTTAACAGTACCATCAAGATATTGTTGAATGTTTGTGAGATCTAGCTCATCAAAAACAGGTTTAGAAATAGGGGATTCTTGTTCCAACAACCATTCAGTGGGAAGCTTGACATCTTGCCATTGAATCATTTTTGGAACTTGAACTTTAGCATCAAGAGTAGAACATTGAATTAACATAGTTTTACCAGAAGGTTCTCTATGATTTAAACAACCAGGATGTAACTGAGTACCCAACAATCTGTAATAAATGCGGTAGATCAAAGCAAAAGGTTTACTACCTTCATCCATGATATAACCAGAAGAAGCAATATTCAAAGTCAAAGCTTTAATAATATTAGGATCATCTAAAGCAAGGGTAAGATCAGGATAACAGTTGAAATAAACAGGATCATCATACAAAGAAGCAGTAATCATACCAAGAATGCTGTCTTTAAAGTGCTTAAATCTAGCATCACGCAAACACATGAGAACAAAAGCATTGATACCCTTTCGGGTGAGTGGTTTAATAGCAACTTGAACCATACCAATATGCAAATAACTTTGTTTTTTAGCAATGAAATCATTAATATTTCTTTTGGAAAACAAGCAACATTTTTCATGAATTTTCGAAATAGAAAATATTTGTTCAACAGTTCTCACTTTGTAAATAGGATGAAAGGTGGTTTCAGCCCAACTAGTTTTGTAAATGGTTTTAGTATCAACTTTGGGAATGTTCCATTTTCAGAAATCTGGAAGCTCATTATCTTCAACAGTTTGATCTTCTTCATTTACAATATCAGGAGGACAACCAGTCCTGGAGCTGATAGAGGAGTTGGATCTCCACAACTTATCCATACTATCCTATTTTTAACACTCAGTTATCATGTTTTTCTCACAACCGTTGCATTTCGTAACACATACCCTAAGCAACCCTATACCACACACATGCCCTACATGCCCTCTCTTGGCTCAAACGGGCCTTACAGTCAGGTTCTGAGAATTCACTTTACGTCTAGGGTGGCGCCAACGACGGTAAGAAAGGGACACAACAACGGAGCACCAAAGGTTCAGACAAGCACAGACAAGATACAAAGACATAACAACACTACCACCGGCCAGAAAAGAATGGCTCTGATACCATAAAGGGGGAAGGGGACGCACAGCTGAAGGGAAGAGATGGAGACGAAAGCACAGTAATATATATGTTGAAAGTAATATAAGCAAAATAGATGAAAGCAATAATAAGGCGGTAGAACCAGCCAAGCAATATATAGCAAGATAATTCAAAGTAAATGAAAGCAATTTAGAACCGTCCGGTATTGCGGTAATCCGTCCAAAGTGGCGGTAGCAACAAGTAGTATAATGAACATAAAATTAACTGAAAATACTTCTTTATTGAAAGTAGAGTTAAACACTTACAGTAGTAGTAGTAAATACAAGATCTCAGAACAGATTAACAATTACAAAGCTTGAACTAGTCCTAGTTACAAGGTTTGTAGGAACAAGGTAGTAATAGAAACAAGGTGAATAAGGTAGTAGTAGATAACAAGGAATTCTCTCACAGAAGGCTTCTAAGGAAGAGAACTCTCTCTAGAAGAAGTTCTAAGAAGAAAATTCTGATTCTAACTTAAGGGACAACCCCCCTTAAATAGCCAAAATTCGGAGTGAACGGTGTCATGAACAGTAAAAGTGAACAGTAATCTTGTGAACAGTAATTCATGAACAGTAATCTGTGAATAGTAATCCGTGAACAGTAATCTGTGAATAGTAATCCGTGAACAGTAATTTTTCCCACTTTTTGTCTTGAAATCTTCAGCAAATTTGGCATAGTCAATAGAAGAGCTTCTGACTTGGAGATGACAAAAAGCAAAAAGAACCAATAGTGGTGCATGTAGGAGTAGGAGCTATTAGAATATTAGTACATACATGTTGTCCTTTTGTCCAACCAAAGTGGGAGTCATCAAAATAAAGAACACCAAATTTGTCAGACGCATGGCCATGTATAGGAATATCATAGTAGGAGCATGGGTTTGTCAGGCATTTTTCGAAAACTGCAGTAGTTTTAGCCTTTGCACAGGCCAGACAAATAGAGAAATCAATCATCTTGTGAAGAATCCTCAACATATTCATGCTCATGGTAGATAGCATACTAGTTACAAAATCCACAGTATAGAAGTGGCTCGAAAATAGGATTTTTCGTAAGGAACTTTCTTGGATCAATATGACCAGCTCTTTCTAAATGACGGATAGCGGAGACATAAGGTTTAATACCAAAAACATGAATTCTATTTGTATTTCCTATGAAATGGTAGTCTCTCCATAATTCTTGGATAACATCAAGAATTTGATTATTGAAATAACTTCTCTAGCATGTTGCAAGAGCAATAGGATTTTCGAACGAAAGGAAAGAAGAATTTCCTTCATACCATTGCCCTTGATGAGTGAAACCATTAATGAGAACGAGATGTTTTAAGGGTTGGACTTCCATCCAATCATCTCGGACCCAGTTTGGTAAAGTGCTCCAACATCTGATGGAAACAAAAGGGCTAGCAAGGTTTTTAACAGCTTCTTGAATTATTTGCGGGAACTGGCTAATTTGATTATGACTTGTTAACTTGATGAGCCTGATAAAACCAAATTCAAACATCTGGGATAGCCAACTAGGGTCTCTGTCATCATTATCATCTCTTGTTTCATCCCCATAATTAACAAGAAGTCCTGGAAATGGATGCATTTGCTCATACACTCTGAGACTGTTTCCAAAGTGTTCTTTCCATTCTAGCTGGATAAGGACATTATCATTATCATCATCAGAATCAGCAATAGTGGCAGTAACAAGTTTTTCGAAATATTTCAACCATAGGTCAAAAGACCCAAACATTACCTTGCTTTCCAGAATACGAGATTGTATATCTGTTGGCAAGTTGGCAACAACACTTCTTAATAGAGATTGGGTTTTAATACTCAATCTAGCATAATCAGTGCCCATTAAAGTCATTTTATTCTTTGAATGGATATCCTCTTTGCCAAAGAGTTGACTAATGTAGGCTTCAAGGCGAATCCTAAGAGCCTTATTTTCTGAAACAGGAGTATTTTCTGTAATAAGGTCAATTTTTGAAATAGGGTCGGCATGGTATCTTACATAAGCCTCATTTTGGATAGCAAGGTTAACAAGGTGAATTTCGAGGGCTTGAAAGGTTTTTTTAAACAGGTTACGGTGGTTTCCAATAAAGGAGGCTTGAAGATTATCAAGAATAAATTTAATAGGCTCAGGAAGTCTTGAATAGATTCCATTGTGGAATTGTAATCTTTTAGATAAAACTTCCTGCAAAGCAATTATTATATCACCACTGGAATATGTCACCGTTGCCGGGAGAAATCCCTGAAGGGATGTTGATCTGCTAGATTTTACCCCAGAATATGCACCTTCATGCATTTTAAAAGGTCGTCCCGCTGGGAGCCTTTTACTTTGGGAATAGTCCTGTACAGGAGCTTTTCCCTTGTTTTTTCTCTTGGAGGAGGAGGGAGCCATAATAATCCACTTACTAGTGGTATAAATATAATTATTATCCCACTTATTAGTGGTATTTATCCACACAACATTGCTGATTCCTGCAAAGAATCATTAAGAATATTAGGGTGATCAGCAATGGTTGATAATTTGGCACCACTAGTATTACCTTGAAAATATTTTGTGAAATACAAACTCATCTGTGGTTCATGAACAGGTTTATTATAAGACAAATCTAAAGCATTATTAATGTCAATTTCAAGTTTTGAAGCAAATTCGAATTTTACTTTCTGTCCAAAAGGATCAGCAGTAATTTCATCATGTTCAACAAGAAAGGGATACAAAGCATTTATAAATGGCAAACCAAGAATCACTTTGTCAGTCATATTTTTGACGAGAACAGAAGGAATTTTGAAACAAACATCATTATGACAAATATGAGCCTCATTCAGTTCATATTTTATCTTCATTTGAGAACCATTAGCAGAAACCATTCTTTCGGTTGATTTTTCAAAATATTTTGGAGGAATCAATCCTTCCTGAATACAATTCTTATCAGCACCAGAATCAATCATAGCAATAACAGTGAAACAATAATAATTGGAAACAACAATTTTCACTTTTGTGAACCATTTTGGAGGAAGTATATCATTAATAAGAGCAAGTTGAGAATCATCAATATTACCTTTATCAGAAAGAAGAGCCTGTTGACTGGATTCATCTCCATCTAAGTGCTCATCTTGTTCATTATCAGACTTATTTTGATCAATATTTTTATCAATTCTTAACATCGACATTTCTTGTTTAAGATTATGATTATCACTTTTCATATTTTTAAATTCATGTTTTAATTCACTTATCTCTTATTTAACAATATTAATTTCATGTTGGAGATCGTTAATAGTGGTTTGTTGGAAGTTCTTCCAAACCCATGTTTCTTACAAAAAATTGGTATTCAAAACCTACTCCTCCTGATATTCAGTTTGAAGAAAGACCTTTTAGCTTCCGTCTCCATCTCTTCCCTTCAGCTGTGTGTCCCCCTTCCCCCTTTATGGTATCAGAGCCATAATAATCCACTTACTAGTGGTATAAATATAATTATTATCCCATTTATTAGTGGTATTTATCCACGCAACATTGCCTGATTCCTGCAAAGAATCATTAAAAATATTAGAGTGATTGGCAGTAGTTGATAATTTGGCACTATTAACATTATCTTGAAAATTTTCTATGAAGTCCAAATTCATCCATGGTTCGTGAACAGATGTATTAACAGGAAAATCAGAAGACAGGTCTAGAGCATTATTAATATCAATTTCAAGCTTTGAAGCAAATTCAAATTTTACTTTCTGACCAAAAGAATCAGTAGTAATTCCATCATGTTCAACAAGAAAAGGATAGAGAGTATTTATAAAAGGCAGACCAAGAATTACTTTATCAGTCATATTTTTGACAAGAACAGAAGGTATTTTGAAACAGACATTATCATGACAAATATGAGCATCATTCAATTCATATTTAATTAATACTTCTTTATTGAAAGTAGAGTTAAACACTTATAGTAGTAGTAGTGAATACAAGATCTCAGATTAACAGTTACAAAGCTTGAACTAGTCCTAGTTACAAGATTTGTAGGAACAAGGTAGTAATAGAAACAAGGTGAACAAGGTAGTAGTAGATAACAAGGAATTCTCTCAAAGAAGGCTTCTAAGGAAGAAAACTCTCTCTAGAAGAAGTTCTAAGAAGAAAATTCTGATTTTAACTTAAGGGACAACCCCTCTTAAATGAGCAAAATTCAGAGTGAACAGTGTCATGAACAGTAAAAGTGAACAGTAATCTTGTGAACAGTAATCCGTGAATAGTAATCTGTGAACAGTAATTTTTCCCACTTTTTGTCTTGAAATCTTCAGCAAACTTGGCATAGTCAATAAAAGAGCTTCTGACTTGGAGATGACAAAAAGCAAAAAGGACCAATAGTGGTGCATGTAGGAGTAGGAGCTATTAGAATATTAGTACATACATGTTGTCCTTTTGTCCAACCAGAGTGGGAGTCATCAAAATAAAGAACACCAAATTTGTCAGACGCATGTATATATATATATTTCTTGTTTTTTGATGAAATTTTTTTTTTCTCTTGTTTGCTTCAAGAGGAAGTGGATATCTAAGTAATAATGTCTTGACTGTATTGAGCATCAAAAACCATGGTTTTAAAAACCGAACCGGACATCAAACCGTTTTTTTTTTTCCAATTTTCGGTCCAACCCCGGTTTTTGACCGATTATGGGACTTTTAACCGGACCGGATTGGCATCCGGTTCCCGGTTGAACCGGTCGAACCGGCCAGTCCGGTCCGGTTTTTAAAACAGTGTCAAAAACCAATCTATCGTCAATTTGATTTAAATAGCCCAAAATTTTTTTAAATTATCAATCCTTTGCATTATCCATTTTTGTATTAATCTGTCTTCAATTACTTTAGAGTTATCAAGTATTTGTACTAAAAAAATGTACTTGAAGTTCCGGGTAACTCAATTGACAAAATACATTATACCAAAGCTTAGGTTTCTGTAAATTTAATAATTGATGATCCTATATAATAGGCTAATAGCCAATTAGCCATACGATTGGCTTCAAATCTATTCTAGCTTGAATGAATAACATAAATGTCCTTATTTATGTGTCATGTACTATCTAAATTTGTAGAGTGTGACTATGAATAACTATTGGTAGAAGTACATAAAATATCACTATTGGTGATAACATATGAATTTTACCTTGGTGTTTGGGAGTTACTGGTTCATCCTATTAGTGATTTGGTTGCGTTTAAAGCCAATGCGAATGAACTAGTTGGTTTGGCCCCTATTAAGCAAGGGCTTGATAAGAACTTCCATGATGAGCTGAATTGCAAAGCTTGTAGATTTGAGTTAGACTCGTAAAATTTGTACATTATATAACCATGAGAGAGGTCTCAATTAGCCAAAATGTTTTAGTTCAAAAATAATGAGGCACTAATAATGCAAAACTGAATGTTACTTGATGATGCAAAAAATGGTCTTTAGAGTGGCATTAGCCAACGGTTCTCTATCCAGCAAAGGAATGTCTTCCTTCGTTGATCTTCAAGGGTGGTTGAATATTTTGAAAACTTATTTTAACAGTACCATCAAGATATTGTTGAATGTTTGTGAGATCTAGCTCATCAAAAACAGGTTTAGAAATAGGGGATTCTTGTTCCAACAACCATTCAGTGGGAAGCTTGACATCTTGCCATTGAATCATTTTTGGAACTTGAACTTTAGCATCAGGAGTAGAACATTGAATTAACATAGTTTTACCAGAAGGTTCTCTATGATTTAAACAACCAGGATTTAACTGAGTACCCAAAAATCTGTAATAAATGCGGTAGATCAAAGCAAAAGGTTTACTACCTTCATCCATGATATAACCAGAAGAAGCAATATTCAGAGTCAAAGCTTTAATAATATTAGGATCATCTAAAGCAAAAGTAAGATCAGGATAACAGTTGAAATAAACAGGACCATCATACAAAGAAGCAGTAATCATACCAAGAATGCTGTCTTTAAAGTGCTTAAATCTAGCATCACGCAAACACATGAGAACAGAAGCATTGATACCCTTTCAGGTGAGTGGTTTAATAGCAACTTGAACCATACCAATATGCAAATAACTTTGTTTTTTAGCAATGAAATCATTAATATTTCTTTTGGAAAACAAGCAACATTTTCATGAATTTTCGAAATAGAAAATATTTGTTTAACAGTTCTCACTTTGTAAATGGGATGAAAGGTGGTTTCAACCCAACTAGTTTTGTAAATGGTTTTAGTATCAACTTTGGGAATGTTCCATTTTCGAAAATCTGGAAGCTCATTATCTTCAACAGTGTGATCTTCTTCATTTACAATATCAGGAGGACAACCAGTCCTGGAGCTGATAGAGGAGTTGGATCTCCACAACTTATCCATACTATCCTAGTTTTAACACTCAGTTATCATGTTTTTCTCACAATCGTTGCATTTCATAACACATACCCTAAGCAACCCTATACCACACACATGCCCTACACGCCCTCTCTTGGCTCAAACAGGCCTTACAGTCAGGTTTTGGGAATTCACTTTACGTCTAGGGTGGCGCCAACGACGGTAAGAAGGGGACACAACAACGGAGCACCAAAGGTTCGGACAAGCACAGACAAGATACAAAGACACAACAACACTACCACCGGCCAGAAAAGAATGGCTCTGATACCATAAAGGGGGAAGGGGACGCACAGCTGAAGGGAAGAGATGGAGACAGAAGCATAGTAATATAAGCAAAATAGATAAAAGCAATAATAAGGCGGTAGAACCAACCAAGCAATATATAGCAAGATAATTCAAAATAAATGAAAGCAATTTAGAACCGTCCGATATGGCGGTAATCCGTCCAAAGTGGTGGTAGCAACAAGTAGTATAATGAACATAAAATTAACTGAAAATACTTCTTTATTGAAAGTAGAGTTAAACACTTACAGTAGTAGTAGTGAATACAAGATCTCAGAACAGATTAACAATTACAAAGTTTGAACTAGTCCTAGTTACAAGGTTTGTAGCATAGTTACAAGGTTTGTAGGAACAAGGTAGTAATAGAAACAAGGTGAATAAGGTAGTAGTAGGTAACAAGGAATTCTCTCAAAGAAGGCTTCTAAGGAAGAGAACTCTCTCTAGAAGAAGTTTTAAGAAGAAAATTATGATTCTAACTTAAGGGACAACCCCCCTTAAATAGGCAAAATTCGGAGTGAACGGTGTCATAAATAGTAAAAGTGAACAGTAATCTTGTGAACAGTAATCCGTGAACAGTAATTTTTTCCACTTTTTGTCTTGAAATCTTCAGCAAATTTGGCATAGTCAATAGAAGAGCTTCTGACTTGGAGATGACAAAAAGCAAAAAGAACCAATAGTGGTGCATGTAGGAGTAGGAGCTATTAGAATATTAGTACATACATGTTGTCCTTTTGTCCAACCAAAGTGAGAGTCATCAAAATAAAGAACACCAAATTTGTCAGACGCATGGCCATGTACAGGAATATCATAGTAGGAGCATGGGCTTGTCAGGCATTTTTCGAAAACTGCAGTAGTTTTAGCCTTTGCGCAGGCCAGACAAATAGAGAAATCAATCATCTTGTGAAGAATCCTCAACATATTTATGCTCATGGTAGATAGCATACTGGTTACAAAATCCACAGTATAGAAGTGGCTCGAAAACAAGATTTTTCGTAAGGAACTTTCTTGGATCAATATGACCAGCTCTTTCTAAATGACGGACAGCAGAGACATAAGGTTTAATACCAAAAACATGAATTCTATTTGTATTTCCTATGAAATGGTAGTCTCTCCATAATTCTTGGATAACATCAAGAATTTGATTATTGAAATAACTTCTCCAGCATGTAGCAAGAGCAATAGGATTTTCGAACGAAAGGAAAGAAGAATTTCCTTCATACCATTGCCCTTGATGAGTGAAACCATTAATGAGAACGAGATGTTTTGAGGGTTGGACTTCCATCCAATCATCTCGAACCCAATTTGGTAAAGTGCTCCAACATCTAATGGAAACAAAAGGGCTAGCAAGGTTTTTAACAGCTTCTTGAATTATTTGCGGGAACTGGCTAATTTGATTATGACTTGTTAACTTGATGAGCCTGATAAAACCAAATTCAAACATCTGGGATAGCCAACTAGGGTCTCTGTCATCATTATCATCTTCTGTTTCATCCCCATAATTAACAAGAAGTCCTGGAAATGGATGCATTTGCTCATACACTCTGAGACTGTTTCCAAAGTGTTCTTTCCATTCTAGCTGGATAAGGACATTATCATTATCATCATCAGAATCAGGAATAGTGGCAGTAACAAGTTTTTCGAAATATTTCAACCATAGGTCAAAAGACCCAAACATTGCCTTGCTTTCCAGAATACGAGATTGTATATTTGTTGGCAAGTTGGCAACAGCACTTCTTAATAGAGATTGGGTTTTAATACTCAATCTAGCATAATCAGTGCCCATTAAAGTCATTTTATCCTTTGAATGGATATCCTCTTTGCCAAAGAGTTGACTAATGTAGGCTTCAAGGCGAATCCTAAGAGCCTTATTTTCTGAAACAGGAGTATTTTCTGTAATAAGGTCCAGTTTCTGAAATAGGGTCGGCATGGTATCTTACACAAGCCTCATTTTGGACAGCAAGGTTAACAAGGTGAATTTCGAGGGCTTGAAGGGTTCTTTTAAACAGGTTACGGTGGTTTCCAGGCTTAAAGATTATCAAGAATAAATTTAATAGGCTCAGGAAGTCCTGAATAGATTCCATTGTGGAATTGTAATCTTTTAGATAAAACTTCCTGCAAAGCAATTATTATATCACCACTGGAATATGTCACCGTTACCGGGACAAATCCCTGACTGGATGTTGATCTGCTGGATTTTACCCCAGAAGATGCACCTTCATGCATTTTAAAAGGTCGTCCCGCTGGGAGCCTTTTACTTTGGGAATAGTCCTGTACAGGAGCTTTTCCCTTGTTTTTTCTCTTGGCGGAGGAGGGAGCCATAATAATCCACTTACTATGGTATAAATATAATTATTATCCCACTTATTAGTGGTATTTATCCACACAACATTGCCTGATTCCTACAAAGAATCATTAAGAATATTAGGGTGATCAGCAATGGTTGATAATTTGGCACCACTAGTATTACCTTGAAAATATTTTGTGAAATACAAACTCATCTGTGGTTCATGAACAGGTTTATCATAAGACAAATCTAAAGCATTATTAATGTCAATTTCAAGTTTTGAAGCAAATTCAAATTTTACTTTCTGTCCAAAAGGATCAGCAGTAATTCCATCATGTTCAACAAGAAAGGGATACAAAGCATTTATAAATGGCATACCAAGAATCACTTTGTCAGTCATATTTTTTACGAGAACAGAAGGAATTTTGAAACGAACATCATCATGACAAATATGAGCCTCATTCAGTTCTTATTTTATCTTCATTTGAGAACCATTAGCAGAAACCATTCTTTCGGTTGATTTTTCAAAATATTTTGGAGGAATCAATCCTTCCTGAATACAATTCTTATCAGCACCAGAATCAATCATAGCAATAACAGTGAAACAATAATCATTGGAAACAACAATTTTCACTTTTGTGAACTATTTTGGAGGAAGTATATCATTAACAAGAGCAAGTTGAGAATCATCAATATTACCTTTATCAGAAAGAAAAGCCTGTTGACTGGATTCATCTCCATCTAAGTGCTAATCTTGTTCATTATCAGACGTATTTTGATCAATATTTTGATCAATTCTTAACATCGACATTTCTTGTTTAAGATTATGATTATCACTTTTCATATTTTTAAATTCATGTTTTAATTCACTTATCTCTTGTTTAACAACATTAATTTCATGTTGGAGATCGTTAATAGTGGTTTATTGGAAGTTCTTCCAAACCCATGTTTCTTACAAAAATTTGGTATTCAAAACTTACTCCTCCTGATATTCAGTTTGAAGAAAGACCTTTTAGCTTCCGTCTCCATCTCTTCCCTTCAGCTGTGTGTCCCCCTTCCCCCTTTATGGTATCAGAGCCATAATAATCCACTTACTAGTGGTATAAATATAATTATTATCCCATTTATTAGTGGTATTTATCCACGCAACATTGCCTGATTCCTGCAAAGAATCATTAAAAATATTAGAGTGATTGGCAATAGTTGATAATTTGGCACTATTAACATTATCTTGAAAATTTTCTGTGAAGTCCAAATTCATCCGTGGTTCATGAACAGATGTATTAGTAGGAAAATCAGAAGATAGGTCTAGAGCATTATTAATATAAATTTCAAGCTTTGAAGCAAATTCAAATTTTACTTTCTGACCAAAAGGATCAGTAGTAATTCCATCATGTTCAACAAGAAAAGGATAGAAAGTATTTATAAAAGGCAGACCAAGAATTACTTTATCAGTCATATTTTTGACAAGAATAGAAGGTATTTTGAAACAGACATTATCATGACAAATATGAGCATCATTCAATTCATATTTAATTAATACTTCTTTATTGAAAGTAGAGTTAAACACTTATAGTAATAGTAGTGAATACAAGATCTCAGATTAATAGTTACAAAGCTTGAACTAGTCCTAGTTACAAGATTTGTAGGAACAAGGTAGTAATAGAAACAAGGTGAACAAGGTAGTAGTAGATAACAAGGAATTCTCTCAAAGAAGGCTTCTAAGGAAGAAAACTCTCTCTAGAAGAAGTTCTAAGAAGAAAATTCTGATTTTAACTTAAGGGACAACCCCCCTTAAATAGGCAAAATTCTAAGTGAACAGTGTCATGAACAGTAAAAATGAACAGTAATCTTGTGAACAGTAATTCATGAACAGTAATCCGTGAATAGTAATCCGTGAACAGTAATTTGTAAACAGTAATTTTTTCCACTTTTTGTGTTGAAATCTTTAGCAAACTTGGCATAGTCAATAAAAGAGCTTCTGACTTGGAGATGACAAAAGCAAAAAGGACCAATAGTGGTGCATGTAGGAGTAGGAGCTATTAGAATATTAGTACATACATGTTGTCCTTTTGTCCAACCAGAGTGGGAGTCATCAAAATAAAGAGCACCAAATTTGTCAGACGCATGTATATATATATTTCTTGTTTTTTGATGAAATTTTTTTTTTCTCTTATTTGCTTCAAGAGGAAGTGGATATCTAAGTAATAATGTCTTGACTGTATTGAGCATCAAAAACCAATCTATCGTCAATTTGATTTAAATAGCCCAAAATTTTTTTAAATTATCAATCCTTTGCATTATCCATTTTTGTATTAATCTGTCTTCAATTACTTTAGAGTTATCAAGTATTTGTACTAAAAAATTGTTCTTGAAGTTCCGGGTAACTCAATTGACAAAATACATTATACTAAAGCTTAGGTTTCTGTAAATTTAATAATTGATGATCCTATATAATAGGCTAATAGCCAATTAGCCATACGATTGGCTTCAAATCTATTCTAGCTTGAATGAATAACATAAATGTCCTTATTTATGTGTCGTGTACTATCTAAATTTGTAGAGTGTGACTATGAATAACTATTGGTAGAAGTACATAAAATATCACTATTGGTGATTACATATGAATTTTACCTTGGTGTTTGTGAGTTACTGGTTCATCCTATTAGTGATTTGGTTGCGTTTAAAGCCAATGCGAATGAACTAGTTGGTTTGGCCCCTATTAAGCAAGGGCTTGATAAGAACTTCCATGATGAGCTGAATTGCAAAGCTTGTAGATTTGAGTTAGACTAAAATTTGTACATTATATAACCATGAGAGAGGTCTCAATTAGCCAAAATGTTTTAGTTCAAAAATAATGAGGCACTAATAATGCAAAACTGAATGTTACTTGATGATGCAAAAAATGGTCTTTAGAGTGGCATTAGCCAACGGTTCTCCAATGATTAAGTCAGTAGAATTCTCAATATCTCTTAGATAATCAAAATGTAATTCTGTATGTTTGAATGTACGTACTTTTCTCTTGATGCTTAATGGCTTATTTAAATAATAATAACAAACACAAATAAATATAGTACCAATTGGTGCTGTCCTTGTTTTCTCAAAAAAAAAAATTAAATAAATAAATAAAAATGGTGCTGTCGTTGTCTTATTCTATTATGATAATAACGAACACAAATAAATATAGCACCAATTGGTGCTGTTCTTGTTTTCTCACCAAAAAAATAAAAAAAGAGGTGCTGCCCTTGTCTTTATTCTATAATGTTAGATTTTTTTTTATTTTTTTTTTTTTTTAGCACCTTCGATCCACTTATCATTCCACATAATGCAGTAAAATGCCTCGACTTTATTCAAGTACCAAAGCTACGCAAATACCAGAATCTTATGTATCGTTCAATTCAAGACAACTTTTTTCACAACTAGTTAATGTGACAAGCTATTATTAAAACATCACTTTTAGATGAAAATTTTCAACATGCCTCCGACAGAAGAATAAAATTACTATTGGATGGAGTTGCAATCTTTCCAAACCAAATCCAATTGGGAAAAGGAAAGCTGTTTAAGGCAATCAAACATATTAGGCATCAATTACATAAAAGTTTTGAATCAAGAACCATAAAAAACCCAGTTCTCTAGTGACGTTTTTTTTTTTTGGCAACTCAGTTCTCTAGTAAGTTTAGCTCGCAACATCTATTGAACTTAAGAATGAAAGAATGTACTGCTATAATTCCTATCCAGGAAAGAAAAAATGTACAACCTTTTTTATAAAATCTTGGCCAGCAATAACTACGAAAATATTCCTAGTCCACAACCTACAAGAACAAAACTGCATGCCCATAATACTTGATTTGAAACAAGATACAAAGCCCACAAATATCAGCAAACTTCACTAAGATCCAAACAGAGCACACAACCGCTCGTTCTTCAACTCTGCAGCATAACACCACCCACTGCTCAATTTCCAGCTGCTGCTGCTTGTGCTGGACCATCTGATCTAGGATTACGACCACGTCCACGACCCCTTCCCCTGCCACGACCACGCCCTGCAAAACCACCACACATGTATTACCAGAGTACTCGCAGCAAAATTCCATTAACCAAAAACCTAACAAGTAACGAATAACAAATTTAAAGAGCAATCAGTAAGTTGTACCCAGCAAAGGGGAATTTAACAAAGCAGGTAAAATAAGAAAATGAACCACACCATATGTGCTCTTTTAGCAGGGGCTCTATGTTGCCTTTATCACTTGTATTGTATCAGTTGCTTATTAACTAAAAATAATGAAAATCCTATTCTCCACAAGTTGTTACTGAGAACTGCCATTTGAGTGACCAAGGTTTTGAAAGTTTCCTTTCAATTAGACCTCAAATCTCAGCTCTGTTATTTAGATTTAATTTCGAAAATATTTATAATTATAGAATTTTTTTTTCTAATCAACTATATTTTAAGACACCAAAAATAAAAAAATAAAAATAAAAATGCTAATTTTGATAAACATTTAGCATAAAGCATCTTAATTACAAAAGCTATAATGGCTTTAACAGACACTGCATCACGAATTAAACATCATACAAACAATGACATTAATGAGTGATTGGCTAGCATATATACCCAAAGGAAAGAAAGAACAGTTGAAATACACAACCCCCTGCCCCAACCAAAAATAGGGACCTTTTTCTTCAGCTACAATAATAATATTCAAGAAACGAACCTCATCCTCCAAATGTTATCATTGGATCTCTCATGTGAAAATACAGTGCAACTTATGCATGAATTATAGCCTTTATCAGGATTGCCGGAAAAGGGAAAATAAAATAAACAGAAGGTTAAAACTGACTATTCTGCATGCTTACCACGTCCTTGGGCAAGTGGTGCCTCTGATTCACCATAGTCATAGTATCCACCTGACTGGCCGTATCCACCTGACTGGCCGTATCCACCCCCTTGGCCATATCCACCCGCTTGGCCATATCCACCTGACTGACCTCCATATCCTCGTCCTCGACCCTGGTAAAAACGGCCTCTTGCACGGCCACGACCTCTGCCGCCGAAACTACGTCCACCATCCCACCCATCCCCATTATTATACTCCCCAGGCCCATTATAATATCCTGCATGCAATAAAATGAAACAGATCACAACCAACAAGAAACTTTACCAACTTGTCACAGTCTTCAGAGTTCAATATGAATTATAACACTCTGAATTATAACACTCAACTCAAACAGCACGTTTCAGTTGATCATCCAGAGTATTTAATTCTTATTCAAGAACATTTTTGAAGTTATAACTTTAGAAAAACCTAAAGAAAGCCTGAAATAAAGTCTAAAGCCAAAATCTGTATGCATCATATGTCCAAACAAATGCTATGTGCAACACAATGGTTAAAGTTGTTTTTGTGTGCAGGCGTGTCTGTGGAAGGCTGTTTCAAAAACAAGGATACAGTTCAAGGAAAATAGCTCATTTTTTTTTATTAAAACTTTGATATTGTGATAAAACAACAATAACAACTAAAATCATTTGCCAGCTAAAGAAATACATGTAACTCCAATAATGAGCAGTGGTATACCTCTACCTCTACCCCTACCCCTGCCCCAACCCCTTCCACGACCGCGTCCCCTGCCTCGCATCCTAGGTGAGCCCTCTGCATTACATCAAATTAAAGATTATAAATTTAACTACATCCGTAACAGCAACAAAGGACTTGAAATTATAAACGCGTCCTGCAAAAATAAAAAAGGTAGAAACTATCTCATCACCTCCTTCATCTTCATATTCATTTAATGGTTTCACTTGATCATCTGGAAGAGGAGGCTGGTATCTGCATAAAAGCAGATAAACCTAAATTTAGCACTATCCAGGCAATTACAATTACAATTATACAATAAAACCATATTCCAAATGGCAACAACATTTCAAATGCGGTTCAACATTTCCAGTTGAGATAATAGTGTTTCATTGAATTCAAAACAAAGTAGTATTTCAGACCGTTACGAGAGTGTAAAATTGTATTCAAGCAACATAAAAGTGCGTTTCAAATTATACATTGTAGGTCAACTTAGATGAAACTGACTAAGAAGCACATAAACTATATACTGATACGGCAGATACATGGTTCTTTAATTGCTTCTCATGTTTCGGAGGCTATCACATGCAACACCATTGTCTAGTATGATTGTGTCCTCTTGGTAAAGTCTTTTTTCACACAACAATAAAATATAATATACATGCTACCCACAAGGAATGGCCGTGTGTGCCATCTAAGTTATATCATTCCAATAAATTTTGTAAGTCTCCTCCAACATGGTAACTTTGTTTGTCCTTTTTCTTTTAAAGAGAAATAAAATATAAACATGGTCTATCTATGTACCACCAAAAAAATGAGTGCAATTTCTTTTGTGCAAAGTAACACTTTTAACATGTGGCTGACCCCAATTAGTCTATTGAGGATAAATAGTCAAACCGAACGTTTTAAGGCCTGTTTGTTATTGTTGTATAAAGGTAACACTTACAAGTTACAACACATTACAAATATTCAAAACAGAGGATAAGATATATCTTAATCTTTATCCTGAAAGTTTTAATGCATTAGTGAGCCACACCAGGCAGAAGTCTGTTGCTGTGGCTCAGCTAAAAAAGAGTGACTAGATTGGAGATAGATTGAGTTTGTTGAGTTCATCAAGTAGGTTGAACTAGAATGAAAAACCGATGAGCTAAAATTATGGAGCTCGGATTTAACTCACAAACTAGTTCTGAACAAGACTTGTAGCTGGTTATCTTGAGCCAAGCTCAAGTAACTTGATGCATTTGTAAGAATCTAAAATGATCTGTATCTTAACTCTTAACAACATGTATAATTTCAACTGCAGAACCAAATATACATATGTATAATCTAATGCACCAAGAAACGTTGAAAAATTAAAAATATGAGATGGATGGGGGGTGTGGATGACTGATTTTTCCTGATGTCAAAAAGGCATCCGAACCTAAATAACTTACCCAGTGGATGAAGTATCCAACTCCCTCTTCGAAAAAGTAATTGTGATCATTGAAACATGACGAGTGGTCTCCAGACTGAGACAGAACAGAAAAATAATTGTCCCCATATATAATAAAACTAAAGCACTTGCATGAACTTGATAACAAAAAAGAGTAATGTTTCATACGGAAGAAGGCCTTCTTCTAGTGGCTCCCACGTGTCAGTTATATCAGTTGATCCAATTGAAGTATTTTGATGTAGACCAGCAATCCTTCTCTGAAAGGGGAGAAAATTGATAAATAAAAAGTTCTCAGAGAGAGAGGGAGGGAGGAAGCACTGTCGTCCCACCTTAATTAGTTCAGCAATCATCACAGTCTTATTAATTGCTCTGCCCATTGCTTTAAGGACAATTTCATCGGACCCTTTCTCCTGCAAAAAAAGATGGGATAATTATAGAGAGAGAGAGAGACTTAAGGGTGAGTAGTACAAAATTGAGTAGAAGAAATTCAATAGTGTACAAGAAAAAAACATCAAAATCAAAGACGAGTTGTTTGAGTCAAATTTCTCTTATGGGAAAAAAAAAAAATACATAATTTAGCAGGTAATAAAATAGAACAGCAAGTCACATCAAATTGGAAAATAATAAGTCATAACCATGTATGGTAAAGATATCGTATGAATTTAAAGCACATCATTACCAACAAATTATTTCTCGAAAAATCTCACAAAATAAATTCATAGAATCAAAATCACAGTAGGTATATCCATAATCCAGCACAGAAAACGTGAGTCAGCATCAAGTATCAAGGTCAAGAAGTTAAAGGCTGCAATCCTTTCGGTTGACACACAGCTATTGCACCATAAGTTTTCTTGAAAATTTTATTCAATTAGCTACAAAACAAGCCATAAGTTAAGACAGTAAGATAAACAAGGATTACGTAAATTCCAACCAGAATCAAGTGAAGTCGAGCTCAATGGGTGACAAAACAATTAACATGTCTACATTCTTCTGGTTAGGCAAGACTCAAGGAAGTCTAAAAAAGTTAAACATGTAAACAACATATGTCATTGTTCAGTGCTAACACCAAAAAAACTAAATGGGTGTGTGTTTCAAGTTTGACTTTAAAATTGGAAATCTAACCCCAATCAGTCCTATAAGAATCCATAGCCAACCCAAAGTTTTGAGACTACGCCTTTGTTTTTGCTGTTGATATATTTAGTATATGCATTAAAAATTAATTAAACAACTTCAATCCCTCAGAGAAATAACTCAATTAACATGAAAATAGAAATGTCGCTAGAGTATATTTCTGGGCATGTCTGTCATATACTAAGGTGTCATGCTGTAAAAAGTAGTTGGTGACTTCAATTGCATGACTTTCAGGACACAAAGAGCTGTCAAATTCAAGTACTGACAACACATAAAACACCCCAAAAAAAAAAAAAAAAAAAAAAAAGTTTCTAAAGCAAGAGGAAGACGCATTCATAATAACAGTAGTGCAATCCCACCTAATGCCTTTAATTAGTGGGACTCCAATAACACCCCCAAACAAGATCTCTAATACATACATTCATATATAATTAATAAATCTTGTGATTTTTAAAATATACTAAAAATAACGCCCAACCAACCAACACCATCAATAGAGTTATCTTCTTCTCTTTTTTTCTTCCGGTGAAAAATTACGGGCTAGGAGCCCGTTTAGCCCTGAGATTTCATGGGAAAAACTGGCAATTTGCAGTTTTAAAACTAGGCAAAATGCGAAACTTTCATATCGCAGCTCGTGAGGTGCTGTTTTACAACATATATGTATAAAATTATAAATAAATAAATAAACCCTACATCTTCGAGTAAAGTTTTTGACAACAATAACATTTCACAGAATTTTTAGAGAACAGCTCTCCATAAAATTAAACTTTCATAGAAATCGCCGCGCTTTCAAACCGTTCATAAAAATCCAAAGATATGAACGCAGTTTTTGAAAATCAGCTCTAGAAAACACGCACAAAAAAAAAAAAAAAAAAAAAAAAAAAAAAAAAAGAGAGAGAGAGAGATTGCTAGGTCCATATAACTTCAGTACACAATTAATCAAAGGAAATGCTTACAATCACACATAAGCCAACAAATAAAACGAAAATAAAATTATTTTTAAGAAGAAAAAAAAAAAGCGAAAGCGAAAGAATACGAAGGAGGAGGTACCTGAAGGAGAGTGGTGGCGTAGGTAATGTAATTTCTCATTCGGCCTTGCGTAGTGATTCGAATCTCGTTCTCGTTTATTGCTGTCTCTGCCTTTGGCTTCTCCACTCTCTGGTACCTATCCATCTCTTTCTTTCACTTTTTTCACAACAACAAACAACAAATCAGAAACTCCTTTTCATTCACTCACTCACTCAATCACTTTTTGCTTTTTGTTTTTCGAAGCAAGAATATGAGAACAGGAAAAACAAACAAAAAACAAAACTAGGGTTAGGGTTTGAGAAAGAGACAAAGATTACCTGTGCTGTGTTTTTTGCTCTGAGAGAGAGAGAAAGAGAGAGATTGGGTTTTTGGGGTTTGGGCGTGTGTTGTGGTTTTTTTGGCTAATTTTGAATTTTACGGAGCGAGAAGTGAGGGTCGGGTGAGAGAGTTTTTAAGTTACTATTTATATGAGAGAGAGAGAGAGAGAGAGAGCAAAATAAGGTTGGCCAAGTAGGGCTTTCAAACTTCATCACGCTCCAATCGCCGTCCATTCCGCTTTCTTATCAAAAAGGCCCCCCTATCCTATCAAAAAAAAAAAAAGGCCCCCCTATATGGGCCTAAGGCCCAAAACTTGGTTTTCTATGCATTGGACAACAACAACAAAAAACCAAACAAAATTTACTAATTAAGCTATGTTTATGAGTTGATGTTGTAATGTGGAATATAAATAATGGTGATAGGAGGAGAGGAAAAATAGATGAATATAAAAGATTGTTGTCCCTTTAGGGTCTTTTAATGCCACAGTGAAATCATTTGTTTAGATTGGCTTGACCTTGTGATGTTACTATTTACAAATGGATGGAGCTAACTAGGTTTTCATCTCATTGAATAACAATAAAATAAAAAATAACAAGAGTCATTAATTTCAAAACTTTAAAGTTAAATATAAATCTTCTGTAACTAATCGGAATCAAGCACGGGTCATTTATTTGTCATTCATCCAACATCATGTTATTTATCACATCATTAATTAGCATATGTTTTTTTTAATTATTTCTACCCATGTTGTTTTAGGTGTTCTGTTAACTATTCTTGTCTCATTACTTCGATCGATTCACTCCTCCTCGCTAGTTTATTAATTGCTTTCTTTTTGCAAATAATAAAATCATCACAAGTGATTTTTCTTCATGTTTTTCTCAATTTAAGTTATCTCATCCATGTCTTTAATCAAATTTCTTAATTTGTTTCTTCATTTAAAGATCATAACTATTATTAAAAACAATTAGGGTACATCTAGTGCTAAAACAACATCAAAACAAGGAGGCATATCCTCCAACCATACTTTTGGAACTCTACACGAATGTAATAAGAAGTCAACCAGTGAGCTACCTAGTACAACAGTATGCAGTAAAACAAACTGCAATATCTAACTATTCTCAGAATCCTCTAAAACTCCTCCAACAAACAACCATGCATTGCAAAAGAAGTTTATTTGCATCCCACACTATCACAGTCTTTATATCATCTTCAATATCAAATAAAAAATTCAAAAATCTACACAAAAATATAATGGTTTCCAAAGCACCAAACACAAAGGAGTTCAACCTTGCACTGAGTTTATCCTGTCTCTTCTTTTATTTCCATATATCAATTTTAACAATATTTAACTAATAACTTCATTCAAGTAATGTTTTATACTACCTCGATTCTAAGGGATGTATCACTTAAAAAAATCAAGCTTCATAAACAAGAGGTCAATAATACTTTCACTTTCTTTAGAGTCACTCACTTGATTTTATATATATATATATATATATCATACCATATCATCATATATACTATATAGTAAAAGTTGGGCTTAGACGCCGTGGTTGCGCCAAGTGCTTTTATCATATTGTAGAATTTTTTTTTAAAATTTTTAGATTTAAAAAATATATATATATAATTTTTCTTCTCCTATAATTTATAAATTGATAAAAAAAAATTTATTTATGTCTAATTCATCTTAAATTGCAATGACGTAGACATAGTGTAATATAATTCTTCTCATTTTTTAAATACTACACTAAAAAACAAGGTCTAATCCATATTGCATAATTTTTTTAGATTTAAAATGATAAGACATGTAAAAAATATAAAAATAAAAAATGGATAAAATAACTAATTTAGTTAGATTAGGATAGTGTAACCATTAGTATTTTATTTAAATTTAAAATTATAGATAAAAAATAATTTTAGAAAAAAATATACGCTATTTTATTTTTATTTTTATTTTTTTGGATAGAAACATATTTTAACAATATATATAATTGATTAGAAGTTCACATAGGATAGGTGTTTCTTTAATTCCAAACCATCTAATAATTTCTCTTATAATTTGAAATTCTATGTCTAATAGAACTCTCCCAAGTCCTAACTTCCAAGTTTTTTGGATAAATATACATCCTAAGTGATGAGTTTTACATTTTTTTTTTAACATTAATTGTGATAATTTTTTAATTCATATGTTTTTCCTAATAATTCTATTTCTCATATAATTCCTAAATTGATTAGAAATCTAACATCTTCACAATTGAAAATTTTCTATATATACGGTTTTTTTTAGTGTATTCTTATATTGATTAAAAGAGAATTATGTTTATTTTTTTGGCAAATGAAATAGCTTTGGTTAAGTTTCCATAGGTTTTTAATTATTAAATTTATGAATTTTTTCATATTAATATGTTGTGTGATTGCTTGATACTTTTAAGAACAATAATTTATATGCAATTTATATAATTTATATTCAAGTGATTATTAATTTATTATTTCTCAATAAAATTATACTAAAAGTTTATAATTAAAACCGTGCAACGCACGGACATAATACTAGTTTATATATATATATATTCAAGTTCAACATACAAAGTAATTTTTATTTTATTTTTGTGTTAAAAAAATTATAACTCAATGACATTGTTTGTTTGTTTTACTTTCTCAAAAAAAAAAAAAATTACATTGTTTGCTTTTATTTATAAAAATAAAATTTATCCTCTACTCATTGTGTTAAAAATATTATAACTCAATGACATTGTTTGCTTTCCTTTATCCTCTTCTCATCCTAATTATCAAATTATTAAAAAAAATTATATATATTTTTTTTGAGAGAGTATATATATATATATATATATTGATTTGTTATAGAATTTATGATGACATTTCTCAACCACAACAAAAAAAAAAAAAAAAAGAGAGAAGAATTTACGAGGATACGCATAAAATAATAAAATAAACTTAACGACCGAAACGGCAAAACCTATCTCGTACCAAAAGCTCCAAAGTCCTAACCTTTACCTTACCTACGCTAGGGCTCCAACTCTCTCTCTCTCTCTCTCTGAGCCCCAACTGAGAGACACACACACACACTCACAAACACTCTATAAATTCATAGAGATCAGACTAAAAGCTCTCAAATCCGCCAGTTTCACTGTAAGCTAATTTCAATCAGGTTCTTTTTTTTTTTGTTTTTTTTCTTGTTATTGTTCAAAATTAAAAGGGTTATTAGAGCACGCCATTGAAGCTTCAAAATTATCTTTCTTTTAATACAGTTCCGAATAGACTTTCATGGGTTTGTTTGTTTTATATCAAATTAACAATCTTTTCATTCTGTATCAGTTAAATTTCTTTTCTTTTCTTTTTTCATTGAATTATTGGTTTGATTGCTGAGAAAATATAGAATAAAAATTCGAGCTTTCAAGTTTTAAATCAACCAAGAAACTAAATTTTGGGTCCAAAGATATATAGTCACTATCTTGTTTTTCTTGGGTTTTCTTCGTAGCCAAACATACCTAATGCTGAACATTTCTTTTTTTTCTCAGGCATTGAAAAAGTTTATATATTTAACAAGTTTTATGATTTCTTACAGTAATTGTCTAAGATGACTGACCCTTCAAAAGTTCTTCATATTCGAAATGTGGGTTATGAAATAACCGAGGTAACTCTTGCATTAGAAGGAATTTGTCTCTGCTTTTGCGTTATGTAATGTGTATCATACTGTTCATTGCAATTTTTTAATTTTGTTTATTTGTATTTCTTTGTTGGATTTGCCAGAATGATTTGCTCCAGCTGGTTCAGCCATTTGGGGTTGTCACTAAATCAGTGATGCTACGTGCTAAGAACCAGGTTACCATTTTAGGCTTCATTCTATTTTTGAACATTTTAGTGTTTCCATGCATATTGGTGTATATGGCTGTGGCAATGGAACGGTGTAATTTATTTAAGTGCTTTTCTGTTTTTATTGTTATTGTGAAGCAGGCTCTTATCCAGATGCAGGATGTAGCATCTGCTGTCAATGTAGTGCAATACTACACGAATGTTCAGCCTAGTGTTCGGTAATAAGATTTCTATGAAATTTCCGTTTTTCTTATATGCATGGCTTTGACAATGGGAAACTCCTCTAGTCAAAACCACTTTTTCAGTTCACATGATTGGGTGGTGTGAAGAGATTAAAACTGTCAATGTTTTAATTAATATTTTTTCAGTATATTTTTGAAATGTTAAGCTGAAAATTTAAGTATATGCTGTTTTGTTATACTAGGGAGAGAAATGTTTACATTCAGTTCTCTTCACATCAAGAACTGACTACAGTGGATCAGAACACTCAAGGACGCAGCCAGGTTGGTGATCCAATTGAATATCCTTCTGTTCATGTGGCTCTTAGACCAATAGTGTTTCTCTGAATACCCTTCCACTAGGGTGATAGTGTTACGAGACATATGAATAGAAGTCATGGTTATGGACATGGAATGCTTTCTGTGTAATATAACTGTTTAGTAATAGAGATTTCGCAGATTCGTATGCCTTTATCTCTTTTGGTTGGGAGAATTTTATTAACCAACAAGAACAATTTCTTCGTTTTTTTCTTTTTCTTTTTTTTCTTTTTTTTTTTTTTTTTTTTTTTTTTTGTGTGTGTGTGTTGATACATGTACATGTGGATAATGTTCCTTTAGAAAGTTTATCTATATCCTAAAGTGGATGTTAAATGAAATGATCGAACAATTACACCAACATAACTTTTAATTTTTGAGAGCCATGATCACAGAAGAAATGAATCACAATGTTTCAATTATAACCTTCTTTCAAAACAGTCAAAGTCTCACAGAACCAAGGACAATATGTATTTTACTTTCAAACTTGAGCTTATTATTCTTGTGCAAACGGAGATTTTGTCTTCCCAACCCTCCCAGTCTTGGTTGATTTCCATCAGTAGAAAGTAGAAAATATAAAAACCTTCCTTCTAGGTATAGGTTCACCCTTAAATTTCAGCAAAATCCTTACCTTTCTAGCTGTAGGTGCATGGCAACTGTCCAGCAATATATTTCAACAAGCATAAATATGCGAAGATTAATATTGGACTTAATTATTTTGGCTACTTGGTGCCTTTATTTCACAAAGTCGTTCATTTTCATTAAAAAATTTCTTACTTATATCTATAATTAATATAGGACATGACTTATTCTTCCTTTTTTTATAAGATTTATGGGACAAGAGTCTCTTTTCTCAGCAGCATGTCTGGCTCTCCCCTATGGACAGTACCTAGGTTCAAATCCAGGATGTCATCCCTTAGATCATTTATCTATCAAAAAAGAAAACGAATATTAATATTGAGGTTTTTTATTTATTTATTTTATTGTTCTTTGTTTCATTTGCAAATGCCAAATTACTAGGTAATATAGTAACTTATAACATCTCTTAAATCTTTTCTTCTATCTTCTATTTCTCTATTTATTTATTTCTCTCCTCTCTCTCTATCTCTACATTCTCTCCTGTTTCTGCTGGTATACTGCTGGGAACTCTCAGGATGTGCAGCCTAATCGAATTCTCTTAGTTACAATTCATCAAATGCAATATCCAATAACAGTGGAAGTGCTTCACCAAGTGTTTTCTCCTTATGGTTTTGTGGAGAAGATTGTCACATTTCAGAAGTCAGCTGGTCAGCTTCTTCAAGTCTTCTCTCTCTCTTTCTCTATCCCTTAAACTTGAAAAAGTATATATGCTGTTTATTATGGATAAGGAGTTTCATTTTAGCTTCTTCATATTTCTTTCTGCTTTGGAGTAATAGAGTATTGGAATTTTAACTTGTTCATTGTGCCAGTAAAGCATATCCTGAGTGTCTGTGACTTTATGCAAGGACTTGTAAAGAAAAATTTCAGAAACATATTAAATATGCTCCATTGGCCTTCAAATTGTGTAGGTTTTCAAGCCCTTATCCAGTATCAGTCGCGCCAGAGTGCTCTTTCTGCAATAGATGCACTTCAGGTGGGTGGGTCAATGGGTGCTTGCATGTGCATGATTCTTTGAAAGTTGATTTCAGAGTTTGTTCTGATTAAAGCTTCAAAACTTTACAACTACTTTGTAGGGACGAAATATATATGATGGCTGTTGCCAGCTAGATATTCAGTTTTCAAAGTAAGTGTTATCATTTTAACAGTCTTCGATCCAGCAGGTTTGATTATCTGAGAAGTATTAAGTCTTATGTTCTTCTTTTTCTTTTTATTTATTTATCAGCCTTTCTGAGCTACAAGTGAACTACAATAATGAGCGCTCCAGGTGTGTGCAAAACACCTTAACTTCATTTTGCTTTATATGCAACCTCAATTCATTCTGGTTAAAAATTCATAGTTAATTATTACCGTTATTCTGATTATCCACTGTGTAGGGATTTCACAAACCCAGCTCTACCTTCAGAACAAAAAGGCAGATCCTCACAAGTATGTTCTTCTGTTGATGTTGTTTTTCTTAAAAGTGCATGTAGTTTTTCTTCACCGCTTTCACTCTGGGTGTCCACAACATCAGCTCTTTGTATTTCTGAAGTTTTTGTTTGTACTGCTTATCTGTAACAGTCTGGATATGGTGATATGGGGGGCATGTATGGTCTTCAACCTCCTGGAGCTAGGGCAGGTGCATTTTTATGAAGCCATATTTTTCTTTTTTCCACCTATATGTTATTTTATTACTCAATTACTGATAGATGTGATGTATCTTATCTGTTGCAGTAGCATATCCACAGGTTCGTATTGCTCAAGCTTTACTCTGAGCCATGACCAGGTTGTTTTGTTCATATCTGAGTGTTTTATTAACTAATGGCTTTGCTTCAGAGTATGAATAGTTAGTATGCTTAAATGCTAACCTTCCTGTCCCACAAATTATTTAGTTTGCAGTTTTTTAGTCATGGTAAAAAGTCACAAACATAACACAATTGTAAAATGTCATTCCAAATGTTATATTTAGCTCTTGCTAATGAGCTCTAGCTCAAAATTAAAATGGCACTTACTCCTTCCCCAGTAATGGAATGGGTGAGGTTTTGGGTTAGTGTGTGTAACTTAGTAATCAAAATATTATGTTTAGATCTTTCTTCATTCTTGATAATTTTTTTCATTCCTTTTTTTGGTTATAAATTCTTGGGGACTCAGAATTTCTAATTTCATTATTAAGCAAGCACACATTTA
Organism: Quercus suber; assembly: GCF_002906115.3. Classification (NCBI taxonomy): domain Eukaryota; kingdom Viridiplantae; phylum Streptophyta; class Magnoliopsida; order Fagales; family Fagaceae; genus Quercus; species Quercus suber. Next base: position 576,342 of record NW_027069502.1, read on the forward strand.
GCTGAAAATAAGTAGGCAGACATGCAAGTATGGATGTGCGTGTGTGCGTGCGCACACACAAAGATGGCTTTTTAATTGTGTAGATTTGCACAGTATGCATACTGACCTTGGCCTCAGCTCCATAAGTCTCACAAAGATACGTGTAGTCGTGTGTGAAGTTAACAAACCAGAAAATTCATCATTTTTTTAGTTATGGTTCAAATTTGTAGACAATTTTGTAAAGGGACTGGTTGAATGACCCAGTCTGGCACAGGGAATGCCTAGTTATGTCATAGACCTGAGAAGGATAGATTGTACATTACCTCAGAGTCACAGTTACCTAATCTGATACCTATGCTTATTACTCTTAATGGTTTTGCAGAATTGCCTTAGAAATGTAATTTTGTTTTATCTGTTTAGTAGTTTTTTTTTTTATGTATAAACCTTCTTCATTGTATCATTTTAGATGGGAGATGCTGCAACCATCGCAGCTGCCTTTGGTGGGCGCCTACCTCCTGGTATAAGTGGCACAAATGATAGGTGCACTGTCTTGGTGTCTAATCTAAATCCTGATGTAAGTGATATTTCTTTCTTTTTTTTCACAGCCATTTCCTCTATTTAAAGTTCATTAATGTTTTATGAAACTTTCCTTGTACAGAAAATTGATGAGGACAAGTTATTCAATCTATTTTCCCTCTATGGGAACATTGTGAGGATCAAGCTTCTCCGTAGTAAACCGGACCATGCCCTCATTCAAATGGGAGATGGATTCCAGGCCGAGTTTGCTGTAAACTTCTTGAAGGTTTGATTTCTTTTTCCCATATCTTCATCATAATCCAAATTAGAATTATAATTAGAAAGAAATCAAAACAAAACTGCCAAGAGCCATGTAGCTCAATTGGTACTTCCTAGTGTTTCCCAAAGAAACATCCAAGGTTCAAATCCGCCTTCCCTCAAATATCGAATTATCAAGAAACAAATCAAAACTAGTGGTTTTCCATATAGCATTGATTTACTAAAGTTGTAGTTCATACAATATTGTTTATTTCAATAAAAAGAAAATTTAAGCTACACCTCACACCATTTATTTTAATTATCATCTTATCAACTTCTTCTTTAGGTTGAGAAATGATTATCTATATCCCAATTGAGAAATTTTTCTCTGTGGATATTTAAGGGGTCTGGTTCACTGTGCCTTCTCCAACTATGACCTAGCATTAACCATCAGGCGATTATTCTTGTGTTCTTCTATGCATTCCAATTATTATTTTTTCAGAGAGCTTTCTTAAAGTTATTGACATTTTATCATAGGGGATAAAGGTTTTGTAAGAGAATTCATGTCATGACATCATTTCATTTTTCTTTCTTCATATTGGTTGCCAACAAAAGTGGATATGTGGCCTCATTCCCATCATTGGATATTCTTTTTAAACATTACAACTCCCGAGATTTGAATGGTTCAAGTTTTTAGTAAGCAGGCATTTAATTAATGCTTTCTATTTCGATATAGGGAGCACTGCTATTTGGGAAACGTCTGGAAGTAAACTACTCCAAGTATCCGAACATAACGCCAGGCCAGGACACACATGATTACTCAAATTCAAACCTTAACCGCTTTAACCGTAATGCTCAGAAAAACTACCGTTATTGCTGTTCACCAACGAAGATGATCCACTTGTCCACCCTCCCTCAGGAAATTACAGAGGAAGAAATAGTGGCCCAGCTGGAGCTGGAGGAGCATGGGACTGTTGTAGGCACCAAACTCTTTGAGGCAAATGGGAAGAAGCAAGCCTTAGTCCTGTTTGAGACTGAAGAGCAAGCTACTGAGGCACTTGTCTGCAAGCATGCAACTTCCATTGATGGATCAATTGTCCGAATCTCCTTCTCCCAATTGCAGTCCCTTTAGATATACTGCATGAGGCAGTGGAGCTTCATTTAAGGACAGATGTGTACAATAGCAGGTTTTATTGTTCTCTTTTCTTTTAATTTGCATCTGCTATTCAACCTCTGACAAATGTTGGGATGATGTTTGTCCTTTCTAAATTTATCTAGCTTTAATCGTTTTCTGTTCTTCATTTGTGTATTCATTTCTGGGTTTGTTGTTGGGGTTGGGGAGAATTTTTTTTACACTTTGGCCAGCGTAGTTGGGGAGAGATTACTTCCTCTACATTTGTGGGGAACTCAAAGATAAGTGCAGCTTTGGTTTGGAACAATATTTCATTATATTGGGTGCCAAACCTTTTTCCAATGTTGTCTCTTTTTGTCCTTTTAACCCCTTTTTAACTAATGTTAAAGTGGAAGGAATGTCTACAACTTATAGTAAAATTATGACTTTTGAGCCATCACCTTCCATCTAACTTGGGACTTTCAATGTGTTCCTGGCAAATTGGGTACAGATACAAATTTTAAGTTATGCTGCATCGTTTTGAACTGCAATTTATGCAGTTTGTACGGGAAAAAGAAGAAACTATCCGAGATATGTATTCCCATGCATGATTGCGTTGATGGAAAAAGTGTTCTCTCTTTCCCAGGTCAGTTTTGACCAAGTTATACGTGAATCCTGCCAAGCCAAGCCTGATTATCTCCCAAGATAAGTTCTCTCTACCTTCAGTTGCCACCGGTCCTTCCATGAGCCAATGAGTTACAACTGAAATGGGTTTTTTCCTGATGGAAGATAAATTCATGCATGGTATTAAGAACATCAATCAGAAAATCATTTATAGAGTTAAAAGTCATGTGGCTCAGTGGCATTGTCTGGTTTTCTCATGGAAGAAAACCTGGGTTTGAATCTCCCCTCCCACATGTAAGGGGAAGAAAAAGCAACATTTATGAATTCATTCATTTTCTTTGAATTTAAGTTGTTTTTCTTATCACAGTCATATGAGTTTTTATCGACTTCTATGCAGAGTTGTCTTTAGAGGTAGGGAGCAGACCGCCAATTGATGCTTTTTGCCTTGTTTGAAGTAGCATGAAAAAGATGACAGAAAATGGACAGGGTTTGGTGTTTTTATCAAGGATATATGGGAATAAGTTTGCAGTTGCTGCAATGTCCTCTCAATCTAGTTCTTCTTTGATGACCGAAATACATGATTGCCTAACTGCTAATAGAAAAGTTATGGAGAGTTCAATAATCACTATCAATTGCCTTTCGAACTCTGCGCCTGATATAAGTCTAGAGTCGCTAATTTCATAATTGTCAAGATGATAAGTTGTGAATGGCAAATTAATGAGTGATGTCAGTGGTGAAAAAATAAAAAAAAAATAAAAAAATAAAAAAAAAGAAGAAAAAACCTACCAGCTCAATTGTCGTGAAAACTGGCGTCTCCGACTTAACTCATTTTCTACATCATAGAAGGGATATTAAGAAAGGTGTTTTGAATTACCCTCTCACATGGTATTGTGCATTTGTTTTGTTGTCAATGGTAACCGTCGCTGTCTCTCATTTTATAGACCTATACAAGCTTCAAAATACAAATTTCATACATAGTGCCTTTGTGCATTAATATTTATGCATAAACAAAGTCTACCAATGGCCTTGAACCCTTGATATGTGAGCTTTTAGAGCAAGAAATTTAGGGTTTGTTTGGTTGGGGTTGGAATAGAGTGGATAGAAAATAATAAAGAGAAAATAAGTTTGTGTGTTGTTTGGTAAGGATTGGGGGGAAGAAATTTTTTGGGTGGGGTCAGGTATTTTTCACCTGGGACCAGACAAAACTTGTTTCTCCGAAATGAAGAGAAAACAAGCGTGAAAACACTTATTGAGAAAAAAAGACAAAACTGGCCCTCATTTTTTGCTCTCACCTAATTCCCACTTTCCCAAGCTCTCATCATCAATCTTCAAACTTTGGCCTCTTCACGGCTTGACGGTAATAATCTCAACTTCTCCCTTTTTTTTCCCTTCTTATTATCTCTCTATCAATAATAATCTCAACTTAATCTTTTTTTTTTTTTCTGTTTTTTTTTTCTTCTCCAGCCAAAATCAGGTATGACCCTTCTCTTTTTTCTTTTTTTCCTTGTCCTCGTTCTCTTCTTTTGTTATTAATCTATTCTATGCTATTTGTTCTTTTTGTTTTTTTCTTGTCTGTGTAAATTTGTTGCCCAGCTGTGAAGAAAAACTACCCAGCTAAAATCTTTTTGCTGAACTTATATTAATTTGCCCACGTTTTTGACGATGTTGCCCACGATTTTAACTAGATCTTTTCTGCCTAGTTAAATTTTTTTTTATAGGAAGTTAAAATTAATTTGTTGTACTTATATTATCGTTTTTGTTGCCCACGTTTTTCTTCCCAGCAAAATTAACACATCATACAGTATTTGTTGCCCAGAAAATTTATATTCTATATAATAATAAGGAAAAATAATATAAATATATGTGTATGATATGTTAATTTTTATATTATTTAATAAGTATAAATAAATCTATTTTGTACCTGGTATATAACAAAGACATAATAGTCAATTTATATAGGGTAAACTACATATTTAGTACCTATCTTAGATGAAAATTGCTGACATGACAAACAATCAAAATAAAATTTAAGTTTATTATCACATCAACATAAGCTAATTTTTTTTGTTTTGGTCATTAGACATGTCATCAATTTTCATCCAAAAAATAATGACAATAATTAAATTGACATGATACTAAAAAGTTAAGAACCAAATTGACATAATTAAAAAGTTGGGAATCAAATTAAAATATAGTGCATAAGATAGGGATCAAATACGTAGTTTACCCATTTATATAAACTATATTTTTTATCCTTCCACTTTTCTCTTCAACCAAACAAAAAATTTTTCACCCTCTCGCTTTTCTAACTCCAACCAAACAATATTTTCTAGTCCAACCAAACGGACCTTAATGACTCATTTGGATTGGTTAGACCTTAATGACTCATTTGGAAGGAAATTGTAGGGAGAAAAGTTGGAACCACCACTCCCATATTCGTAAGATATTTTTTTTTTTTTAATTCTTTTTAAACTGAACGGCAAAGAAGGAAATAAATCATACTTCATTCCATTCCCACCAAAAAATGAAAGAAACACCTACTGCTTCAATGAAATGATGATATAATACTAAAATCCCAAATTTATATAAAAAAAAAACAAACAAAATGCATAGAATATAACGATAAAATTATATATCTCTTCTTTCCATTCCTTCTCTTATGTAACTCCAAAACACACTAAACAAAAAAATAATAATATAGTCCTCCACATTCCATTCATTTATAACCTATCCACTCTAATTCATTTCATTCTGTTGTGAACTCCCAAACAGTGTTAGAACTTTGAGAAAGCAATACAAATGCATAAAAACCAACACAAGCACTTAAGAGCCGGAAATGAAAAACAATGGCAAGATATCTAAAGTTTAAAATTACAACAAAATGCTTAGTCGTAAAACAGATTACCGCAATCCATTGCTGGACAGAGCTATCACTGTTATCATACATAGGATGCATTGTGTATGAACAAAAATGAATTATCTTGAAACCCAGGGAAAAGGGGGAAAGAGAACAGAAGAGGATTGTTTATCTTCCAACTTTAACATATCCAAAAGCACCCGTCAAAAAAGTTTCTTTTCAGTAATCCTGCATGCAAGCATTTCTTCAAGCTCCACCATTAAACTTGGCTTCATACACATGGGGTTGCTGCAAAAATGAAATATTCTTTTAAATTCTGAATGGATGCAACTAGTTGAACACAAGAAATACAGGCAGCAAGACATTACCATGTACAAGGCAGAAATCGACCTACAGGCAAACCACCTCATATGCATTGCACGTTGAGCACCCATTGCACCATCTACAGTTTCAAACCGCAAATACACACAACCAGCACTATTTCTGCATGCCAAAAATCTAAGTTTAAATACATCATACATACACATATAACTATAACATGAATTGGATTCAATAGGATATCATTTACTATCCAAAATAGAGCACATTTATAAATATTAACTCATAATTTTGAACATTTTTTATTGAAATAGTTCTGATCTCCAAATCATCTTGATATTTCACAAGCATAATAGATATGCAAAAATCTTGTAATCCAATAACAGGTTCACTAAAATAATCATACGCTATATATATATATATATATCAACCTGGGGTACAATGAAATGTGATACAGCTGATACACTCACCTATCTACATAAATATGTTTCACTCGGCCATATTTAGAACATTCTTCTTCCACATCATCTTTAATGTCCATATCAAAGTCTGGATCCGTCTGCATAAAAATATAAAACATTAGGTATGAAGGATGCAACAGGTATATTAGTATACAAGAAAATCACAGACCTCAGTTGCTGGATCAAACATATTCTTCAACAGTAAGCATTCAGTGGGGGTTCCAACGGGTTCTGCAGCTGGAGTAAGGATAGCTTGTGCTGGAAGTGCTGGCACAGAAACTGCGGCTTGCCCATTGATAGGCAAGCCCATGGCTTGTGCATTTGGAGCTGGCCCATTCACCACAGGAGCTCCAAGAGACTCCGCAATACTATCAAAATTATTAGAATTAAGCTTAGTACTTGCATATCATGACATGATGCAATGATAGCTAACAGACAAACCTTGTAGCAATGCCAGAGCGATCCAGCTTCTGCATAAGTAGTGCTCTTGATTGAGCATTGAGAGACTACATGGAAAGAGAATTATATCAGTGAATAGCTCATACTGTAAAAATTTGACCATAAGGCTTTAGTACCAAAAAAAAGGCCACAAGTTGGTGATGCTACACAGGACCTTGGCTTTCTAAGTTTAATTTATATACTTTGAAACAAATATCTATTTTGTATATAACAACGCCATAGTCAAACTTCAATGCATCCATAACATAATTATTAGCGAGCTAAATTCTTCAACTAAACTGCTCTTATAAAAAATCAATCACTATGGCTATGCACAAAAGTGTTGCCAAGAGACAAGCCCCCTAACAGCCTAACTACATTGAAAATAATCTTAAATTAACCATGCTCCTAATTGCATTATGCAGCACTCTACCTATGGTAAATGAGTATCAACATAATCTAATAAACTGAACCACATAGATCACCCATCTTTATGCTAAAGCTAAACTCCCTATATATGATAACAAAATTTAACTCACCAAACCACCCCCATCATCATCATCAAAGTCTGCTGATTTTGCTCCAGTATCTTGTGTTCCAACATGCTCTGTAACTGATGAAACCTATGTATACAGGCACAGGATTAGTCAAGAAGATATTCACACAGAACTGCAAAAATAAGTAATGATGGCCACAAAAGTACAAACACAGATAAATAACAGCAATATCGATGTAGAATGATCAAGAGGGCTCTAGACACTTGTAACATCCAAGTTAAAGTTTCATAAAGAGAAACCTACCTTGATAGTTCGACCAGCAATTTCCACTTTTCCATTCAAAGATTGGGCTGCCTTTGCATCTTCAAGTTTGGCAAACTGCAAAAGCACGAAGATCAAACAACTACTTGTAACCACCTTATCAATTAAAATCAATCTTTTACAAAACTAGAATTTGTACTGACTTGAACAAACCCAAAACCCTTGCAGTGTCCTGTCTCAAGATCAAGGGGCAGTTGAACAAGCTCCACAGGACCAAATGGCTCAAAAATCTGAGTAACAGAATGATTTCAAGAATTGCATAGATGAAAATTTATAATTATCACTTCAATTAAAAAAATTTTAAAAATTAAAAAAACAAACAATGCCAATGATAAACCAAATTAAGTATGCAATTGCAGTACCGCTCTAAGTTGGCTTTCAGTCATGTTAAAGTGCAAGTTGCCCACATACAGTTTTCTATCAACTGCTCCATATGGACCTGCAAGACCACTTGAGCCCCCAGTAGAAGCATTAGATTGAACTAGGTTCTTTTCAGCCTCAGAAGGTTTAACCATAACAGGCTGTCCAAGAAGTAGGTTTCCAGAGAGAGCAATTGCCATTGGCACAGACATTGCATCATAAAATTCTATATACCTGCAATTCCACCAAGGCTTACGATTTAATTTTCATAGTATATGAGACTAAAGGACTTGCAACCAAAACTTACAAAGCATATAGCAAAGAGATGTAGGGAAACAAAAACTCTAGTGCAGAGAGCTCAAGCTGAGTTTCTTTTGATGAATCTGATGGACTCATGTAAAAGAAAATGTTAGCTCAAAACAGAAAAATACAAAACTACAACATATATTAAATGACACAGTAACAAGGACAAACAAGAGAGAAATATACTCAAAGAGGTGGAACAAAAACCATATCAAAACAGGAGGAAGAAGTGACTGGAAGATCATCTTCTTGTTCAAGCGATGTCAAAGTAGATGTGGGCATTGCAAATCTAGAATAAATGATGTATGGGATAATTTACTTAAACTTTACATACCACTAATAAGAGACTCAGCTATCAAGTAAATCCTAAGAACTACCAGATTTAAAATAAATAAAAAATTGTGAACCAAGAAAAAATGGACAAGGAATGATGGGCAATTATCATTATCTAAAGTTGTTACCAAAAGTAAACTCCACCCAAATTAAGGAAATTCTTTCAATCTATAATCGGAAGGCTATAAATGGAAGATGCAAGGGGACATCCTTACTAATAACAAGAAAATGTAGCTGAAGAAAATTACAGACGTACCCAAAAAAGTTCAAAAAAAAACTCAGGTTATGTCATCTACCTTGAGTACGCAGCATGAATTGATTAAACATGAGTGCAAGGTATTCCCATCATCCCTCATCATTATCGCAATGCTAGTCCATTTAAGAATACAGTTAAACTTGATTCTTGAAAAGTGATATCCTAATAATTATTTTAGGAGATTACATGCATAAAAGTATAACATTGTCCAACAAAAGGGACATACCCAACTCCTTTAGATCTTCTTGAATTCCTGTCCATGATTAGTCGGACATCCCTCACCTAAAAATGAAAAAAAAAAAAAAAAAAAAAAAGTTTTACCAAATAGGACCACAATCTCACTTGAAAGGATAATGTATAAAGGAGAAACTAGACAATCACACTGCATATAGAAACACCTATGTCAGGGTGTTCACAAGATCATCGCATAACTCATATGTACGTTTTCACTCACCCCACATATACAGAATGTTGAAACACAAGAGTCAATATACTACCTCTTACTGAAGGCATGGGAGGATATACTGCAATAGGAACCAAATTTTTTTAAATAACATGCATTCATAACGTTTGAAGCAATGTCTCATGCAAAAAAATTGCAAATATTTAATATTCTTACACATGTAAGAAGAAATGAACAAAGCTGAAAGTCATTAAAGCTTCACAAAAGGATAATACCACTATTGAGATTAAATACAATATATTGTAAAAGAAATCCAACTATGCTAATGATCCGTAGTTTATCAAAAATAAACCCCACTGACCTTGCCCGCTTTTGAGAAGAATTCATATACGTCCCTCTCGTTTGCCTTGAGAGGCATCTGTCAACACCAAATTCACATCATCAGATCAAAGTAATCAATAAACACATGCAAACAAAAGATATTAATAAATATTATTCCTTATAGCACTTCAAGAACATAAAGTAATGGGAGCAAGGCTCTACCTGGTATGCAAAAACAGTTCTCTGATCCCTTTCTGGGTCTGCTTCCGGCTCCACCACTTCTTTCTTATCTTTAAATCTCCTATTCTCCAACAGGAGTTTCAAAATAATTAACATGACAATGTTGAAATAAAATTATAGCGGGAAAATACATTATTATAATTATTAAAAAAAAATAAAAAAAATTTACAAAATATCAAACAAGTTCATAGATTAAAGGATGCATAAGACCAAACTAATTAATTTGCTCCTTGTATCAATACACATGCTAGTGAGAGTTTCTGAACCCACAGGGATCACACAGATTTTTCTAGGCTTTTGTTTATGTCATCATGTCAGTCAAATAACTAATCCTATCTCAATGTCCCTATCAATTAAGTATATCAATACAAGAACAATTCTAAAACATTCATACAAAACTTCCCACCTGCATGTTGTTAGATTGCAAGTAAATGCATTTCTTTCGTCTATACTCCACCTTCCTCAAATTTCAATGCCCATGAATGAATGTCTTGTTTCAAAATGCCCCTTCTACTAGTGACCCACCAATTGAGATAACAAATATAGATCACGTGACTATCATGTGACTACATGGACAATTAAAATATCAATCTTGTTCTTCTATAAGGGAAAATCTTAAATAATCAATTTACCCTCCAATTATGATAAATAAAATCACCAACATCACTCTAAACCAAGCCAGCCCAACGCGACAAAGCCCTTTTCACTAGTAACATAATAGGCTGACACGCCTTCCTAATTATAATATCCAGATGCTAATAACAGTTACCAGGCTGTCAGCTATGCTTAAAGCAGTTCAGCATGCATGGGGAAAATCCAAAGAATCAAATTTACAAACACCTAATATGAAATTCTGAAAAGAACTCACAAGTTTAAGGATGAAGACTTTTCTCAATTTCTTAAAACAACCTCTTACCATATATATATATCACCATATCATACACAATCGCCAATAAAATTTTATTAAATTAATGATTATTTTAGGTGAGGCATATTATCCACACACGTAAACACTCCACATATACAAGTTACAGAATATGGTGAAATGGTAGTGAATATTGAATGTCCTAAAAGCTTAAGTTAATAGGAAATGGTGAATTTAATCAATTAACATTTTTTTTTCTAATAACCCTCACAATTGGGAATCAGGACTGGACTTTACATAATTAACATGATTAAATAAACTAATTAATTGCTTGCTATCTTGAAGTGATTCAGATTGAAATGAGGTCTGGACCGTCTGGTATATGTTTAAGAGCCCCATCTTCTCTACAAGTCTTTACAAAATTAGAAGTCCCAGTGTGAATCTAATGGCATTGATGATTTCTTGCACAGAGAGACTTTCAGTGCATGAGATTGTAAGTAAAATTATTACTCTGATGTATGATGTATCAGTAGTAATCTATCAGATGATTCTTTAGTGAAGATATCAGCTATCTGACTTGTGCCTAAAATTTAGAGGGTCTTTATAATTCCTTGTTGGTTTTATTTGTCGAATTGAATGGCTAAAATTTGGTGTGTTTAATTAGTGTTTACATTCAGATCTTTCATGATTTGAAGTAACCAAACTATCTCATGCGTAGTCGATGCTATAGCTCAGGTCCAACAAGTTAGTAGTTTAACTTTTTAAGAATTAAGGCACTTTCTCTATTACTATGATAAACTAATTCTAATAAGAAATGGTGAATTTTAGTCATACTCTAAACTACTGCGAAACAGTCTTTGTCATTCTCTAATGTATTGCACAATGCAGCTATGAACATTTGAAAATAAATTAATGAAATGGATAAAAAAAAGCAAAGATAAAGTAACCAATTAGTTGCAGAAACCATAAACAGAGAATTAAACCTGTAAATCAGAAACAGAAAATTACCTAGTGTCTCTTATCTCTAAGTCTCTTTCTCTTTCTCTTTCTCTCTCTCTATCGCGGTCCCGGTCCCTGTCCCGTTCCGACCGGCTCCGGCTTCTCCGAGACCTTTCTTTCTCTTCTTTCTCCTTTCTATGATCCCTCTCTTTCCTCTCTCTCTCCCTCTCTTTCTCCTTATCTCTCTCCCTCCTCTCCTTCTCTCTCTCTTTGTCTTTCTCCTTCTCCTTCTCCTTCTCTTTCTCTCTACTACTCCTCTCTCGCTCGCGATCCTTTTCTCTATCCGAATCTCTATGGTGCCGATCCTTCTCGCGATGACCAGACCGTTCTCGTTCTCGTTCTCGGTCACGATCTTTTTCTTTCTTACCGCTTCCATTCTCTTCATCGGCGGTAGCTCTGGAGCGCTTGCTCCGGCGGTCATCTCCGTCAGGAAGAGCAGGTTCTTCCTGATCAACCTCTCTCTTCCTGTAACTCCTCTCACTGCTCTCCTTGCTCTTACTTTTGCTCTTCTTGGAGTCTCGGTCCTCTTTCTCCTCCACCACCGTCTTCTCCAAGTAGTCGTAAGCGTCGAAATCCATGGGAGGTTTCAACAAGAAACCCTAGGGTTTTTGCAGAAAAAGAAAGAGGTGTCGGATTGGATATCTCAAAATTCTAGGGCTTTGAAGAGGGTTTGTGTTATTTCAGAGAATTGAGATACACAGAATGAATGAAAATGAAAAGAGATAACAGTGTAAGACTGACTCTAGACTATAGAGGAGAGGAGCAGCTTGGAATCTTGGGACTTGGATGTCCTTTTGCTATAACACCTAGGCCTTGTGGGAATTCTGGCTAAATTTTAATTGGGCCGGTAACACTCCTGATGGATCTAGCCCAAACTTAAGGACTTCACTTGGGTCAAGTACACTAATAAACCAGTTGTACTCTTAAACATATGGATCATTTCATTTGTGTCAACAAACACAAGTCCAAAATTATTATATCTACTAACTTTTCAAAAACCTTTATTATATTCTTGTTTTGGATTGTAGGAAGTTTCTGGATTGCTAATGTACGAATGAGACCAGATAGAAGAGCAAGAAAACATCCCAGTCCCAGTGTCCTACTTTTGTATATCATTTGGTAGATGTAACGATTCTTAGCAAGTAAAATGTTGGCACTTATCACATCATCCAATTCCATGAAAGTCAATGGAAAATGGCAATGCCTCATAGAGCTAATCACAGGGGAGGCAAGTCTCAGAAAATAAAACATGTTTTGATTATCAAAAATTCAACCGATTCTATTGGAAACTGTTTCTTATTATTGAGTAACGAAACACCTTGAAAATCCTTAAAAGTGATACTTTTGATTGTGAAATTCCAACACTCCGTTCCAATTTGAGGTGCATTACAATTCTACTTTGCAGGAGAGAACCTTGAATCTCCATCCTCCAATTGTTTTGGAAAAAGCAACACCTATAGGTTATGGCACTGAATTACTAATAGTATTATCAAAAGGCATCATCAGGTAAAAATGCAGAATTGGTTACCCAATATGAATGGAAGAAAATTTTAGTGATACTGTGATCGCAGACTTGCAACGCACCTCAAAAATCACCTACTTGATCATTAATCGACTGCACAAGGGTAAGGTGAGAGAACAATTATTTTAAAGATGTGTGAAATGCAATAACTAAAATATATTGTCAACTTTCCTCCTTTGTGACCAAAGATGTAACAGAGCAGACAGTACTAAACATTGTATACACACGCACCTCCAAAGATGCCCAAGAAGACTTGTAACTAAAAAATAAATTTTTTGACCTAAAAGAATACAAAATAAAGCAACCATAAGAGCTCATCCTAAAACCTGCTGCTACAAACGTACATAATCTCATCATCCCCGTCATCAAACATCACTATTATGCTTGCACACAGTTCTTGGATTTCAAAGTAATTACAATTTCAACAGGCATGCCTCTTCTCTGATGTCATTAGGTTATTCTATTCAAAGGGATTCTGTCATTCTGTCGAGCAACCCTTTCCAAAGGAGAAATTGTTTGTGGCATTGTCATACCCCCAGAAACAATGATCTCTGCAGTATTGCCCAAAAAAGTAAGTAAAAACAGATAAAAATATATGTTCAAAGGTAGTAGAACAATGTTCAACATTCATATACTGTGATTAACGCAACAAAGTGGAGATAGCAACATAAACAGAAGACATGCCTATGCCTTCTCGGATAGAAAGATTTGGTCGGATGATTTCATTGGAGTTAACTAGAAATATATCACCAATATATAGATGATTTGTTGGGACAAAGACACTACATAATTCTTCATCTTCGTTATCTCTCTGCATTAAAAACCAACAAAAGAAAAAAAATTAGTAACTTGTAAAAAAAAATAAGCAAAAGGACAATATGATTCATGTAAATAAATGCATGATCCCACACAAATCCCATGTCAAACAGTTTTACCTTTTAAACTGAAACATATTAAAATAGAGATGACCATTAGAAAATTTATATCAGAAACTATTTCCATTATAAAAATAAATAAAAACTCTCAGAAAAAATATGAACTGTCATGTGGACCTTCTTAATTATAAGTCTTGGTGTGCTCAAGTGAACTTCACAGAAAACAGCTTACAAGATGATAATAAACAAAAAGAAAGATAAATTACTCGAACTTGACTCAAACATAAAGGTTCAACATTTTTTTTTTGATAAGTAAGAATGTTATATATACGAATGACTACTCTATGCAAGAAAAACATAGAGCAAACCCAGAAAATACAAGAAGAAGAAAAACAAAAAAAACAGAAAAGAAAACCAAAACAGATTAATTACAAAAGAGAAAGAGAGCTAAGAAAAGAGGGGATAGAATCACTAGTCGTGAGTTCCCAAGCCCGAGACCAATCAAAAAGAGTCCCACTAAAAGAGGCAACCATCTGAACACCTGAACTATCCAAATCCTCAAAAGTCCTCCGATTCCGTTCCTTCCAAATACACCATAGGATGCACAATGGAACTAGGTTCCAAATCTGAGACGAATGCTTCCCCAACCAATTCCACCAACCAAAAAGCAAATCTGGGATCGATCTAGGCATAACCCAAGACAAACCAAAAGTTATTAAGACAAAACTCCACAACCGATAAACCATCTCACAATGAAGTAGTAAGTGGTCTACTATCTCTCCACAATGCCGGCACATAATACACCAATCTACAAAATCCAATCCCCTCAATATTCTCAAGTTATCACTCGTTAGGATCTTATTCCAAGCTACACACCAAACAAAAAAAGAAACTTGCCTAGGAACCTTTACTCTTCATATTCCTTTCCAAGGAAAGACAATTGAGAGAGAATTCCACAATTTGTTACAATACAACCGGATATCAAACTCCCCATTAGGTTTTAACTTCCATCTCATCCGGTCTCTAACATTCATAGGAGGAGTATTAACTCCTAATATATGAAGAAAATGCAACCCCTCATCCATCTCCCAATCATTAAATTTTCGAATAAAACGAACATCCCAAATTCTTCTATCCTCCACCCCCTGCCTTGACAAAAAAGCTTCTACAGATGCCTCCTTATCAATGGCAATTCCATACAACCTTGGGAAAGCCACTTGGAAAGGTTGATTCCCATACCACCCATCCTGCCAAAATCTCACTCTATTTCCCAACCCAACAACAAACTGACAATGCTTGCTAAAATCCTCCCATCCCATGTGAATACCTCTCCACAAACCACACCCATGAACTCCCTTACCTAGCTTTGAGGTCCATCCCCCCCATTCTTCCCCATATTTTGACGCTACCACCCTCCTCCATAACCGACCCTCTTCCTTCCCAAACCGCCATAACCATTTCCCCAATAAGGCGTTATTGAAAGTAATAATTTTCCTTATCCCCAGACCACCATTAACTATAGGCGCACAAACTTTATCCCATCCTACCAGATGATTCTTGCTATCACCCCATAGAAAGTCCCTTTGCAACTTTTCAATCTTATTAGCCACACAAGTAAGAACGGTGAATAGAAATAGAAAATAGTTAGGAAGGCTAGATAACGTGCTCTTGAGTAACATCAATCGACCCCCCTTAGACAAATATTTCTTCCACCCGGCTAATTTCCACTCAATTTTTTCCAAAATAGGATTTCAAATTGAAGGGAAGTTATGTGAAGCCCCCAACGGCATGCCAAGATAAGACATAGGCAAAGTTCCAACTCTACAACCCAAAATTTCTGCCAAGGCATGCACATTATCAATCTTCCCAATTGGAACCATTTCACTCTTGTGCACATTGACCTTCAAACCTGTTACTGCTTGAAAATTGAGTAACAACAACCAAATATGAAGAATTTGCTCCACATTTGCATCACAAAATAGGATAGTATCGTCTGCAAACAATAGATGTGAAACACATTCCCCACCACCACTCCTACCCTCAACTTTAAAGCCACAGATCAAGCCAGCTCCCTTCACTCTTGTCAACATCCTACTGAACACCTCCATCAAAATCAAAAACAACATAGGAGATGGCGGATCCCCTTGTCTTAACCCCCTTGAGCTACCAAAAAAATCAATTGGAGACCCATTAATCAAAATAGAGAACTGAACTGTGAAAATACAAGCAAGGATCCACTTACACCACTTCACTCCAAAGCTCATTCTATTCAACAAATACAGAAAAACCTCTCAATTCACATGATCGTAAGCTTTCTCAATATCAAGTTTACAAATGACTCCAGGAATCATACTCTTCCCTTGGCTATCCACACACTCATTCGCAATAAGAACCGAGTCAAGGATTTGTCTTCCACCCACAAAACTATTCTGAGTCTCAGAGATCAACTGATCTAAAACCACTCTCAAAAGATTTGCCAAAACCTTAGCCAAAATTTTATACACACTCCCCACCAAGCTATGTGTAGTCATGAGATAAGCTTTGCAAGTAAAAAAGGGAGCATAAAGAATACCTGAAGGATGACAGTTGATGTGATAAAACCAAAGGCATATTCACCAACACGGGGATGACGGATAATTGCAACCTCTTTGAAAGCCGTGGTATTTTGGTCTGCAGAAAAGGTAATGATACAGGCCAATTTAGAGTGTATTTATAGAGTTTCCAGAATCTGGCTAACAAAATTGATTGAAAGATCAAAACTCAGGGCCGAAATAAAACTAGCTTCTATACAACCATCCAGTACCAAGTGAACCTAACTTGATCATAATGCATCCAAAATTACCAGCCATAGTGGAAAGAAGCAAACAATTTCAGGTATGGAGTCTATGGACATGGGTGTTCAGTATCTTAGCAAATAATTTATGCAAGATTCAATCACATCATCAAAGGAGTTGAAGAAATATATATCCTTTCCATGTTTAAAATTTGAATTTAACCAAGTTATACGGTGTAAGTGTATATTCCATATAAAGACTGCCACAGATAATTGCTGAATAAAAATTCATTGATAATTAGATGTGAATATAATGATTACATATCAAGTGTAATAATAGTTCATGTAGTACGATCACCTAAGCAAGTCACGTGTTGTGATTGCACTGTAAATGCATAAAATGGAAAGTATTAAGTGTTTTTTTGGTAACAGAACTATCAACAACAATACAATGACCTGACCGCTAGACATTCCTAGTTAAACAAAGCCTGAGTGGTCCAGAGAAGAGAATGATGTCACAGCATTTTGATTCCCTATATCCAACTAGATATAATTAGTAAGCAAGCAAATATTAAAGTAATTATGTACCTGGAGAAATCGCAGAACTAATTTGTTTGGAGGCTGAGTATATATGCCTAATGAAAGGCATTCGCTTTATAAACCATTCTCCAATTGAGAAAACAGTACCACCAATCCATGACGAAACAAAAACACCAACAAGGAATACAAAGAGTAAAGATGTGATAAACCCAAGTCCTGCATCATAAACCAAGCTTCTTGATAAATATAATAAAAGATGGAGAATATAAAAGCAAATTGAAGAACGATCACCCAAAGCATAATAACAACTAGTTAAGTCCACTTAAAATCTGGGCAAAGCATAAAGATGGTGTGCTGCAGATTTTTACATCAACAAAATTTCTATAATGTCATGATAAATACACCATCATACGAGTAAATATCTTTTGAGACATGGCCAAGGCATTACAATCCAGTCAAATTATAAACAGCCAGTGAATCAACGGAATCCACGACATCATTTAATTCTCTAATAATGCCCACAACCACCAAGGTCTCTAAATAACTTGGACATCCAACCAACCTTGTACCTTCTGGACAAATTCAATTACTACCGCCACACTGAAAACTTAGTTTTCAAAATCAATAAAGTCTGCTCATAAAAGTGAGATAAAAACTACAAGGGTAAGGGTAATTCATAACTTACTTGTGCAACAGACGAACCAATGTTGTCTAGCCTAGTTGTTTCATGGCATTTTCTAAAACAATTTGAATTATTTTTAACTGAACTTCCTTATTAACAATATACATTCACATTCAAAAAGAATACCCTGTTCCTTAGCAGGGTTTACAAATTGTTTAAATACTGCTGAAGTTGAGCAGTTGAGCTATACATGTTCACCATACTTCTTAAAAGGCAGCATTCATCAAAATTAGTAATAATGCATCCAAAATTTACCGAATATGTACTCTATGCACCCTAAAAAATAAAAACTTACCAAATATGTCAAAACCAAGCTGGTCATATATTGGACTGAAGAAACCATCAACAAATTGAATAAACCACCATGTAATAAAAAATGTAACTGCAACGGGAAAAAGAACCACACTGCAATTTCACAATTCAATGCAATATTAGGCTTGGAGATAAGAATTTGATAAGCAATAAGAAATTCAAAAGCAATGCTAGAGTTTATTACCATCCAGTCATAAATTTCTTTGAAACCCAACTCTGAAGAACAAAACAGCATGCCTGAAAAGTGATTGGAATGGGAAATCAGAAGTGAAAACATTGTATGTTTAATCAACATAACAAAACTGCCTATTTATGACAATGTAAATTAGAACACTTTCCAAGGAAAACAGTACCAATGTGCTTAAGCAAGACCACAAGGTATACATATTTAACATGCAAAATGTCCTAATTGGAACAAGACTAAATTTGATCTGGGTAAATTTCTTTCTAGGGTAATCCAGGTCATCTTAAATCATATTGCATAGGTTCAAATTTTGAGAAATATTTTTAGGCTAACTAGGAATAGAAGAAACAAATTTCAAAAACATCCTTCTGGAAAGAGCTTTCTATAATGATTCCAATTGTTCGAACAAGCCATTGATCCCTCCCTTGAAATTGCTCCTGGTGATCATTGAGTTGAAAGAATTGATGCTTGCATGTTGCTACTTGATGATACAAATACTTCATAAGATCACTCCAGAATATCAAGAGGTCCTCCCAAAATTCTAAATAACCATCAATTCACTTAGATATCCCTTTGCAACAAGGAAGAGGGTACCATTTTATGCAGGAAAATGATCAATGAGGACCCAAGAGACAGATCAATGTATTGCTTGCAATTATATTTGCAAGTCGGTGAAACTTTTCTTCCCCCCCAAACTGCGATGCTCTCTAGTTCCACCTAGTATATACTTTAGGAACATTACCTCTTAAAATATTTGAGATAATGTTCCTATCTTAAGGAATTCATTATCAACTGATCAATGTATTGCTTGCAATCATATTTACAAGTTGGTGAAACAATTGGCAACCATAGAATCTCTTCCATATTCAACCATAACCTTCAGTAAGTCTGTCACTTGATACAGTAGGTGTTTCACCCAAAAAGAGGGGGATAAACCTCCATAATGACAACAACAACAACAAGAAAAAGAATAATAATAAGTATAACAAAACAGAGATTTTGCCTCCTGGGCAAGAGAACAAACTACTTAGCCCGTCAGGTGTAAAAAGCCCCTAGATTACCCAGTAACTAGTTCTGGCAACCATAAGAGCTTGATTAACATTGAAGATTGTTATACAGTATGTTTTGCGACGCAAAACTAATCTGAGTGAAGTTCTCTTATGTCATCAAAAAATAATAATAATAACAGAGACCTTTCAATGGAAGCTTCTCTTTGCAGATAACCATCCATCTAATTAGTATTAGTTAGTTAGTAGTGGGGTTAATTGTACAGCTGGACTGTTGGGCAATTAGTTACTAAATCTGGCTTCCTAGTGGCAGTTGTAAAGGTGAGCCTAACTTAAATATTTGCGATGTACCTTTTAGAAAAGAATGGGAAATAAGACTACAATTTGTTTCCTCTTCTTCTCTGTGTTCCCTCTCTTTTCCCTCTCTACGTTTCTTGGAGGGTGACTCCCTCGAACCAGTCAACATTCCTCTTCATTTCTTCCATTAATTTCCTTTCAATTTCTGTTCTACTTCATTAGTTTTACTCCACTATTACCAGAAAGTTCACTGCACAACTACCCTATGGCAATAAAATATGTAAATGTTATTCCTAACAGATTTTGATCAGAAACTCTAAAATGAAAAGGTCTTACATCATTTATTCCTGTTACCCTCTTTTTTTACTAAATTTGCTCCAGAAAAATAGGAATTATTAAAAATGCAGAACAATGAATATTCTATGCCAAGCAAAGACCAACCAAATCTCAAAAGAGGAACAATGATCCTTTTTTTTAATTGGCAATTACCTACGCATTCGGTGGGTCTTGAACCCAAGACCTCACTCATCATTGCACTCTTATGAATGGAGAATATGTCATTTGAGCAGGAGCGCTCAAAAGAGCAACAATGAAATGATATAATGACTGTACCACACAATTGCTCATCAGTCACCTCTGCTATATTCTCTGAACATTCTTCCTCAGTAGTAAATTTAACTTCTCTACTCCACGAAAATTTATGTTTCTGTCACTAAGAACCACAATTAACCCACATATGTGGTCTCAACTTCACACGCAATCTACAATATAATTCTACCATCCTCAAAACTCACGAATTAAATAGGAACCACAAAAGAAACTGTAGTTACTGTACATCCCTCATCTATTGTATGTAACTTTCTTACGAAAACCACTTCCAACAACAACAGCCAACCCTTACTCTCAAAATTTTAGAGCCAACTATGGATCCTTGACAAACTAATGAGGCTTGACCACATGTCTAATTTACAAAAACCACCTCCCTGTTCCATATTTATTTTCATAAAAACCAAACCAAACCAAACCAATTTTGCTTGCTACCAGCATCTACCAATTCTATATGCACTCTTTAATTACCTCAAAATTCCTAAACTTCCCTCAACCACTCTGTTATCTAAACAAAAACCCATGTCCATTCCAAATTACCATCAAAAGAAAAACCAATAGCATTTCAATAAACCCATCATCCCAAACATAATGTTTAAAATAGTAAATTACAAATTAAGGTCCTCTGAGTGTCCAAAGTTCTAGGGTAACTCCACTCTGGAATTGTTAAAATCTTATCCATACATTTTAAAAATAGCGGATTGGATTTTACCACATCTACAATAATTTAAATAGAATCCAAAATACAATCCTAATCATAAATTACAGCACATCCTACTCTTTTTCCCAACTTCAATTCTTGCATTATAAATTATTTCAAATCCACACCTGGGTTTCTTTCTTCTTTTTTCCTTTTTTAACAAAAATACGTCTGGGTTACCTTTTTCAAGCATCAAATCCAAACTAAATACTATTTCACTATAAACCCAAGTAAGCTTTAAGCACTACTAACATCCCTCTACTACTAAACACAAATTCCCAGTAGCTAACAATGATACCCAGTAGATCCGTACAGTTCAAAGTCAACATCACCCACCAAAGTCAACAACTTTAGACGGTGCAGATTGAAATAAACACACACACACACACACACACACACACACACAAGGAGAGAAAGAAACAGAGACAGACCTTGCGAGTGGAAGAGTTGGGAGAGGAAGGAGGAGACTTTGCTGGATCCTCTGGATCTTCACCACCATTAGCGGCTTGACTCAGAGGAACTGAAGTCGATTCCTTTTCTTCCGCCATTTTTTTTCACTTGCTGAACAGTGAAAACCGATGAGAATTCAAAGCCGAAGGAAACGCCTTCTTTCTCTGAGAGAGAGAGAGAGTAGTTCTGATGGGTCAATGACAGTCTGGAGATGGTTGGGAAGTGAGAAGTAACGATAATAATAATGGTTATAGATTTTACAGAGACTTGGATAGCAAGCGATGGTTTTTATTGGGGAATTGGGGAAATTGTATTCTAAGTAATGTTTATGCACTTATGCATGTGGGAACTGTAGTTAGTAGAGATAGAGTTGGGCATGGGTCACAACTTCTCATCAATGTTTATCTTGGTAGTGTTGGAATAAAAATGTTACCAAATTAATCTTTCACTTCACTTAACAAAAAAATGATGTTCGAAATTTTGAATTGATGATGTGTGGATTAATGAGGTTTCCACGATCTATGAATGTAAGTTGGTGGATTCGCATTATGATTAATCTTTTATGTGCACACAAATTTTCACAATGGTTTATGTTGAACCTTATTTTTGGCAATATTTTTATATCTACAAATCACAATAAGTTAGATCAAATTGTCAATAACAAATGTTCGTGATAAATGATATATTACTAAACCTATTTTTTTAATAGATAAAACTTTTTTTTGTAACATATGGCATCCGCTTTTTATGATTGTACTCGTTAGACCAAGACACCAATCGGTTTTTTGTGAAGACAAGGATTGAATCTCATATTTTTTATTCAATTATCAAAAATTTTACTAGTTGGACTAACTAAAACTCACAATAAAACACTTTATTGACAAAGAAAAAAAAAACAAAAAACCTACGCAAATGGTCAACCTCCTTTACAATTACATCTTCAACACTATGAGGGCAATGACCAAGACCAAAACTACAAAAAATGGCTGCAAGACCATTTGGCTAGTTCATGAGCCACTAAATTCGCTTCATGAAAATCCCAGCTAAATGATATTGAACCAAGATCAACAAATATATAACCCACTAATACAAAGCTAAGCAACCTCCATGGAACTTGATTAACAAAAGCTCTTATAGAGTCTGCATATTTTGGAGTCATATTCGATTGCAAAATGGGAGGCATTAAGCTTAGTAGTAATATTAAGTGCTCAAATAATTGCTGCCTTAGCCTCAAATTGAAGAGAGATGTGGGTATTTACATTCTTAGAGTGAGCACAAATCAATTTCCCTCTCCAATCTTTGACAACCACAACAATAGAAGAGACTCAACCCAACAACAGCATCACAATTAAGTTTCAAGGAATTATGCCTTGGTTTTGACCACCTGCTTGGACTTATATTTTGCCACATCCTCGTACACTTATATTTTGCCACCTCATTACCTTCTTTTTCTTTTCTTTTTTTCCTTTTTAAAGATAGTTTCCACTTATGAGATTAAACCCTGGATCTTTTGTTCAATGATAAAAGATTTCAGGAGTGCAGCCAACTCGCCAAAACCGACTTAATCCAATCTAACTCGCTGAGTTTGGTCGGTTTTTATGAGTTGGTGGGTTGGGTTGGATTTTTTTTTTTTTACTGTGGCCTAAGTTGGGTTTGGATCATAAAATTCACAATCTGCCTAATGCAACCCAACCCACCTATATTTAATATATATTTAAAATTAAAAAATATATGTTTAAAGATATATTATACAATTTTGTTATTTACTTTTTTGCCCTACTTCCTAAATAAAACTCAAGCCCTAAGTTCTCCTAATATAGTTTGTGTTGATTTTTTGTTATAAATTTGCTCTTATTAGTGATGGTATTGTTCTAATGTTCAATTTAATAATAATAATAATAATTAAAAAAAATTTGTCCAACCCATGGTTTTTAACACACAATGGTGGGTTGGGTTTAAAAAAAAAAAAAAAAAAAAAAAAACCCTCAACCTGGTCCAACCAGACCCATGCAAACCCCTAAAATATTTCATCTAGTTGAACTAATTGAAACCCACTTGTCACCCCATTAATTGAAACCACGGTATGAAAATATTTTGTGAAGAATTTATTTTAGGCTAGATTTGTGAAGGATAAGTTACCATATTTATTTGTTTTATTTTTCAATAATTTACAATAATCTATATAGAGTAATGCTACAGATACAAACTATTTCACAAACATTTTACAAACTGCTGATGTGGCATGCTCTACATCAAATTTTAAAAAAACTAAAATGCCACATAAGATATTAATAGATTCTAACTAAAAAAACAAAAAGAAACCCAAATCAGAGCTAACTTCAATGGTTCTACCCTAAACACAAAATGTATTCACTAACCCTGGCTTCTTTGCCTCACGACAGTGCAGCATCTTACCTCCCTCCCTCCTTGCCTCTTCGATCTATAACCCTAAATCAAAAATCTGCTTCCTCTTGCCTCCACCCCACCACACTCTAACTAACACCGCCGACACACAACTCACCGGAATCGTTGTAGAAGCCACCGGAACCATGGCTGAGAATGGTGTTGCAATCCCATCTGATGAGAATGATGCTCCCACAATGTTATCTAATGCTTCGAATTCTTCTACTACTAGTAATTCCTTAACTACTTGTGCGTGTGTCAACTCAAACGGAGACTGCTATGAGTATGTACTATTAAGTATATACTACTAGTAATTTACACCTATTTTGTAGCATCTAAATTGTGTCGTTTAGTTCCCTTATAGAATTTACACCTATTTATCTTGTATTGTCTTATGCATGGTTTGTAGCATGTGCCCAGAATATTGAACCAAGTAGCATCTGGAATATGGATAACTGATATTTAACTAGAAAGAAAAAAGAAAGCACATCCATTGATGAATATGATGAAGGTGAAATGATCATATAAGAGGATAATAATGTTTGTTGTAGTGTGTGGATGATGGGGTTGTTTGGTTATTGGTTTGTATGAAATAATATATGAATATGCTTGTTGAATGGGTGGTGGTTTTTCAAAAAGCAACATCTTTATCTATCTTATTTTGATTTTTTAATCGTTTCTAAATACAATGCATGGGTTAAAGTTTTGAATGCTCGGCTTCTAAATACAAGATGATAGAACTGTACGCTCAACTTCTAAATACAATCCATGGTTTACAGTTTTTATATTTTTTACTAGATAACTGAAAAGTATTTTTAATGGAAACAATCATATGATTGTCAGACAATGAAGATAGATTGTCTTTAGATGAAGAAATTGTCATTGATAAGGAAGAAAATGAACAAAAGTTAAAGACTGAAAATCTTAAAGAAAAGGAGCATGAGATCAACAAGACTTTAGATGGAAATTAAATTGTTTTAGAACCAAAGGTTAGGATGATGTTTAATTCAGAAGAAAAAGTTAGAGCATATTATAAGCAATATGCTAAACAAGCAGGTTTTGGTGTGTAGAAGAGAACCTCTAAACTTGGACATGATGGGTTAAAATATTCATGTGTTAATCAAGGCAAGGCAAAAAGTAAGGCAACTAATGCTCTTAAACTGAGACCCCAAAAAAAAAAAAAAAAATCTCAAGTGCAAGGCCAAGATTAATGCTACTTGTTGTCCTGATGGAAAGTTTACATTAACTACTGTTGTGCTTGACCATGTCCATACTTTGAGTCTTGGAAAAGCTAGATATTTTAGAAGTCATAAAAAGATGGATTCTTACGTGAAAAGAATGTTTGAATTAAATGACAAAGACAGAATTCGTATTAGTAAAAATTATAAATCTATTGTTATTGAAGCAGAAGGATTTGAGAAGCTTCCATTTGGATAGAAAGACTATAAAAATCATGTTGACAAATTAAGGCGGCTTCGACTTGGGGTGGGAGGTGCAGGAGCACTTTATGACTATTTTGTTAGAATGCAATAGAAGGATGACCGGTTTTATTATGTAATGGATGTGGATGATAGATCTCGATTGAGGAATGTGTTTTGGGTGAATGCAAGAAGTAGAGTCACATATGAATATCTTTTGGTGATGTTATAACATTTGACACAACATAATTAACAAATCCATATAAAATGCCATTTGCTCCATTTGTAGGAGTGAATCATCATGGTCAATCAACACTTCTTGGGTGTGGTCTAATATCAAACGCGAATGTTGATACTTTTGTTTGGTTGTTTAAATCATGGATGAAGTGTATGTCAAGCCGAGCCCCAAAAGCAATTATAATTGATCAAGATATGAAAATGGCAATTGAAATTGTATTCCTTAAAACTAAGCATAGGTTTTGTTTATGGCATATAATAAAGAAAATTCCTCAGAAATTTAAAGGATATTCTTAATATTACAACTCCTTGAGTCATGATGAATTTGAAGACAATTGGCAAAGATTACTTGAGGTGCATAATCTTCAAGATAATGAATGGTTGCAATGGTTGTATTATAAGCGACATCATTGGATACCAACATATGTTAAAAATATATTTTAGGTAGGAATGTCTACTACATAACATAGTGAAAGAATGAGTGCCTTTTTTTACGGTTATGTGGGGCCGAAAACTACATCAAACCAATTTGTTGATCAATATGACGAGGCCTTGAAGAGTAAGGTTTAAAATGAGAACACAAAAGATTTTATTTCTTTAACATCAAGAGTTTCATGTATAACTCATTATGCCATTGAGAAGCAATTTTAGGATAGTTACACATGTACAGGCAAGGCCCCAGTGATGCAGTATGCGGCCCCGTCCCCATTGGATTCATAGCCTTAACTTGGACACACTTAAAGGACCAACCTAAGCCTAAAAACCATAATAAGTCCGTCCTGGTCGGGAGTGCAGTTGCTCGGGGGTACCAGGTTCTCCATAGCCCGGTATTGCCTTGGGGAATATCACTGCCGAAAAATCTTTTGGGCGATGAGAATTAGTTCCAATGCCATTACCACATTTCCCGACGAAACATCCACTTAGGAACAATGGAATTGGACCCCCATTCATACGAGTGAGTAAGTAATCATAGCACCTCCACTTATCTCAAGCTATAAATAGGAGAATGGATTGAGAAGTGGGGGTTGACAATTATAGAGAAAAAGCTGAGAGAAAATAGGGAATAATCCAAGAGAAAAAGGGGGAGCAACTCTATAAGATAAAAAGGAGAGTTTGAAAAAACAAGGGTGTACCTTGGTCTCCGAGCATAGGACTACTTATAGTAGGAAATCCAAAGCTCACAGTATAAATAAATTGTGAGCCCAAGTAAAGGTTGAGCTTGATAACCATAATTTGGGTACGCACAATTGGCGTCGTGTGTGGGGATCTCCTATGAAGATGTGGTTTTGCTGAGATGTGCACGAGGAAATATTTAGAGGTCAATCAAGGAGTTACGCTAAAAGTGGCTCTGGGAGGTCTTCTCGGGGATCCACTTGGCGGGAAAGAAGGCAAAAGAGATGCGAAGATAGGGAGTATGATTAAGAGGAAGTTACCCCATTATTTTTAAGCTCATATTGTCTGCATATTAACCGGGTATCCTCTACAGTCATTATTGAAAAGATCTGATTTCACGGGCCGAATAGCTAAGTGGGGAACTCGACTGGGCTCTTTTGACATTAGGTACAAGCCTAAAAGCTCAATGAAGGGTCAGGTACTCACCGATTTTGTTGTAAAGTTTTCCTTGAGAAAGGGATGGAGATAGTTTGCCTTGTAAAGGTAATCTCGTGGAAGGTATTTGTGGATGGTGTGTCTAGTGCATTAAGAGCCGAGGTTGGAATCGTAATCATCACCCCAGAAGGAATACAGTTAGAGCATTACTTTAGGCTAGGCGTTGAGGCCTCTAATAATGAAGCTGAGTATAAGGCCTTGTTTGCCGGGTTGAGAGTCGTTTTAAACCTAGGTGCGAAAGAAGTAGAGGTCTATTTAGACTTTCGGTTGGTGGTTAATCAGGTGTAAGGAAGCTTTGAGGCCAATGACCCCCGGATGATGGAATACTTATGATTGGTAAAGTAGGCTATGGACCGCTTCCTGAGTGTGAGAGTGGTTTAGAGGGCTAGGGGGCAAAACCGGCACGCTGACTCTTTGGCCACATTGGCATCATCATTGACCGAGGAGATTCCTTGATTAATCAAAGTGGAGTTGGTAGTAGAGTCGAGTATCAATGCATGGGTAGGTGTTTCACTAGTGCAACAGCTGAACCATGTTGGATGGATCCGATCATCGACTTTTTAGCCAAGAATCGAGTACCTACTGATGAGAAGGAAGAAAAAAAAGTACGCTAGGTAGCTGCTCGATATTGGCTAACAGCTGATTGTAAGCTGTACGGAAGGTCTTTTGAAGGGCCTTACCTATAGTGTTTGTATCCCAACAAGATTGAAGAACTCCTGACTGAGCTACATGAGGGAGTGTAGCTTGAAATAAACACACACACACCAAAGTCAACATCACCCACCAAAGTCAACAACTTTAGACGGTGCAGATTGAAATAAACACACACACACACACACACACACACACACAAGGAGAGAAAGAAACAGAGACAGACCTTGCGAGTGGAAGAGTTGGGAGAGGAAGGAGGAGACTTTGCTGGATCCTCTGGATCTTCACCACCATTAGCGGCTTGACTCAGAGGAACTGAAGTCGATTCCTTTTCTTCCGCCATTTTTTTTTTCACTTGCTGAACAGTGAAAACCGATGAGAATTCAAAGCCGAAGGAAACGCCTTCTTTCTCTGAGAGAGAGAGAGTAGTTCTGATGGGTCAATGACAGTCTGGAGATGGTTGGGAAGTGAGAAGTAACGATAATAATAATGGTTATAGATTTTACAGAGACTTGGATAGTAAGCGATGGTTTTTATTGGGGAATTGGGGAAATTGTATTCTAAGTAATGTTTATGCACTTATGCATGTGGGAACTGTAGTTAGTAGAGATAGAGTTGGGCATGGGTCACAACTTCTCATCAATGTTTATCTTGGTAGTGTTGGAATAAAAATGTTACCAAATTAATCTTTCACTTCACTTAACAAAAAAATGATGTTCGAAATTTTGAATTGATGATGTGTGGATTAATGAGGTTTCCATGATCTATGAATGTAAGTTGGTGGATTCGCATTATGATTAATCTTTTTATGTGTATGGGTCACAACTTCTCATCAATGTTTATCTTGGTAGTGTTGGAATAAAAATGTTACCAAATTAATCTTTCACTTCACTTAACAAAAAAATGATGTTCGAAATTTTGAATTGATGATGTGTGGATTAATGAGGTTTCCATGATCTATGAATGTAAGTTGGTGGATTCGCATTATGATTAATCTTTTTATGTGCACAAAAATTTTCACAATGGTTTATGTTGAACATTATTTTTCGCAATATTTTTATTTCTACAAATCACAATAAGTTAGATCAAATTGTCAATAACAAATGTTCGTGATAAATGATATATTACTAAACCTATTTTTTTAATAGATAAAACATTTTTTTTTAACATATGACATCCACTTCTGATGATTGTACTCATTAGACCAAGACACTAATCAGTTTTTTGTGAAAACGGAGATTGAATCTCAGATTTTTTATTCAATTATCAGAAATTTTACTAGTTTGGCTAACTAAAACTCACAATGAAACACATTATTGACAAAAAAAAAAACAAAAAAACAAAAACAAAAACAAAAAAACAAAAGACCTACGCAAATGGTCAACCTCCTTTACAATTACATCTTAACACGCAATGACCAAGACCAAAACTACAAAAAATGGCTGCAAGACCATTTGGCTAGTTCATGAGCCACTAAATTCGCTTCATGAAAATCCCAGCTAAATTATATTGAACCAAGATCAACAAATATATAACCCACTAATACAAAGCTAAGCAACCTCCATGAAACTTGATAAACAAAAGCTCTTATAGAGTCTATGCATATTTTGGAGTCATATTCGATTGCAAAATGGGAGGCATTAAGCTTAGTAGTAATATTAAGTGCTAAAATAATTGCTGCCTTAGCCTCAAATTGAAGAGAGATGTGGGTATTTACGTTCTTAGAGTGAGCACAAACCAATTTCCCTCTCCAATCTTTGATAACCACAACAATAGAAGAGACTCAACCCAAGAACAGCATCACAATTAAGTTTCAAGGAATTATGCCTTGGTTTTGACCACCTGCTTGGACATATATTTTGCCACATTCTCGTACACTTCTATTTTGCCACCTCATTACCTTCTTTTTCTTTTCTTTTTTTTTTCCTTTTTAAAGATAGTTTCCACATATGAGATTAAACCCTGGATCTTTTGTTCAATGATAAAAGATTTCAGGGGTGCAGCCAACTCGCCAAAACCGACTTAATCCAATCTAACCCGCTGAGTTTGGTCAGTTTTTATGAGTTGGTAGGTTGGGTTGGATTTTTTTTTTTTACTGTGGGCCGAGTTGGGTTTGGATCATAAAATTCACAATCCGCCTAATGAGACCCAACCCACTTATATTTAATATATATTTAAAGATATATTATACAATTTTGTTATTTACTTTTTTGCCCTTCTTCCTAAATAAAACTCAAGCCCTAAGTTCTCCTCATATAGTTTGTGTTGATTTTTTGTTATAAATTTGCTCTTATTAGTGATGGTATTGTTCTAATGTTCAATTTATTAATAATAATAATAATTAAAAAAAAATTTGTCCAACCCATGGTCCAATCCGATCCACTTGTCACCCCATTAATTGAAACCAAGGTATGAAAATATTTTGTGAAGAATTTATTTTAGGCTAGATTTGTAAGGACAAGTTACCATATTTATTTGTTTTATTTTTCTATAATTTACAATAATTTATATAGAGTAATGCTACAGATACAAACTATTTCACAAACATTTTACAAACTGCTGATGTGGCATGCTCTACATCAAATTTTAAAAAAACTAAAATGCCACATAAGATATTAATAGATTCTAACTAAAAAAACAAAAAGAAACCCAAATCAGAGCTAACTTCAATGGTTCTACCCTAAACACAAAATGTATTCACCAACCCTGGCCTCTTTACCTCATGACAGCGCAACATCCTACCTTCCTCCCTCCTTGCCTCTTCAATCTATAACCCTAAATCAAAAATCTGCTTCCGCTTGCCTCCACCCCACCACACTCTAACACACACCGCTGACACACAACTCACCAAAATCGTTGCAAAAGCCACCAGAACCATGGCTGAGAATGGTGTTGCAATCCCATCTGATGAGAATGATGCTCCCACAATACTATCTAATGCTTCTAATTCTTCTACTACTGGTAATTCCTTGACTACTTGTGCGTGTGTCAACTCAAACGGAGACTACTATGAGTATATACTATTAAGTATATACTTCTAGTAATTTACACCTATTTTGTAGCATCTAAATTGTATCGTTCAGTTCCCTTATAGAATTTACACCTATTTATTTTGTATTGTCTTATGCATGGTTTGTAGCATGTGCCCAGAATATTGAACCAAGTAGCATCTGGAATATGGATAACTGATATTTAACTAGAAAGAAAAAAGAAAGCACATCCATTGATGAATATGATGAAGGTGAAATGATCATATAAGAGGATAATAATGTATGTTGCAGTGTGTGGATGATGGGGTTGTTTGGTTATTGGTTTGTATGAAATAATATATGAATATGCTTGTTGAATGGGTGGTGGTTTTTCAAACAGCAACATCTTTATCTATCTTATTTTGATTTTTTAATCGTTTCTAAATACAATGTGTGGGGGGAATAAACTCAGAGCTACTTAATGGGTTCGGGACGCCCTGTTAAGGACTATTATATTTCCGAGGAGCAATAGGTGGTTGGGGCGGCCCATCTGAAGCAAGAAGCCCAGAAGTAAAGGGGGAGTACCGTCCGAAGAGGTCATCACTGGTCCGAAGACGTCTTACTCCTCGGCCACAAATAGCCTTGATCAAACAAACGTGTGGAAAGTCCGAATAATCTTCCTAACAATCCCAATGATAATGATAAGTTCTGGGTGGATCCGGAGATGATCAGAACTAAAAAATATCTAAAGGAAAAGCTGCTACCACCGTATTTAATGCATTGCAACAGCTTTTCTGGCCGCATTTATGTGGAGAAGACCCCTGAACAGTGTAACCTCGGCTACTGCCACTCACAAAGAACTAAAGTAGACACATGACGTGACATGCACTTAAGTAGATACGCAGATGAAGAATAGGTGGATGATGGAGATGATAGGAGAGGATGCTATATAAAGAAGAAGGGTCCCTGATAATAGGGGACGGAGGAGAGAGAGAAAAAGGAAGAGAAAAGCTCTACTGTAGCTCTGAATGTTGTAATCACTGTTCACTTAATAAAACATCTCTTCGGACATTCATTCATGGAGTTGTTCAAGCATTAGTTCATGTTATCATCACTGCTAGTAACCTAGCCAACCATTGTTTACTTCATAACTAGCCTAGCTCTTTCGCCCACTCTCTACAAATTTATTGTCCTGGGTTCGCTGGGTCTTCAACTCATATCTTTTGGGCTTGGGCTACAAAAACTGACCCTACAATTGGCACCGTCTGTGGGAAGAGCTTGTGCAGGGGTGAAGACAACAGTAGGTGATGGCTGGACACGGTCAACAAGAAGCGGAGTCTAGGGCATCTCAGCACGTTGACCCTTTTCTTAACCTGAAGCGGAGACAGGACCGCGAGAGTAGCGTGCACACCGTGCCCCCTGGTCAGAACCAATCACATGGGGGGAGTCACATATCTCATGCAGAGAAGAACCGAGATTTACAGCGAGAGATTGAAAAGCTAAAAATGGAGTTACGTCATGCAAAGAGGAAACGGGCTCCCTCGTACTCTGATGAGGACCCTGATGACGAGCCGGACGTCACTTATCAACATAAATCCAGGACACTAGCCAGCGAGTCCTATACCTATGAAGAAGAATCTCATTGCAAGGGGCAACGCAGAAGTCCATCACATGGAGACGTGGGAAACGACGCCATGAGCAAAGCTCTAAACCAGATTTCTAGGTCACCCTTCACGCGCAGGATTGAAGAGGCGAAACTTCCTCGGCGTTTTAATCAACCAACGTTCACCATCTACAACGGTAAAACAGACCCCGTGGAACATGTGAGTCATTTTAACCAGAGGATGGCTGTCTACTCCAGGGACGAAGCGCTGATGTGTAAGGTCTTCCCTTCTAGTCTTGGGCCAGTTGCCATGAGGTGGTTCGATAGGCTGAACCCAAATTCCATCAGCTCTTTCAAAGAGCTCACCCAAGCTTTTGGTTCACGATTTGTCACCTGCCGAAGAGTGGCCCGACCTTTGTCTTTTCTACTGTCTTTGAACATGCAGGAAGGAGAGACACTGAAGGTGTACTCGGACAGATATTGGGAGATGTTAAATGACATGGAGGGCAATTTTGATGCAATGGCCCTAGAAACGTTTAAGCTCGGCCTCCCTACTGATCATAGTTTAAGGACATCCTTGTCTGGTAAACCCGTTACTAGCATGCGTCAGCTAATGGACCGCATTGAGAAGTTTAAGAGAGTTGAAGAAGATCAACAACAAGGAAAAGGCAAGGAGAAGGTTATCCCCCAGGAGATGAGGGACTTCAGGTCGGATCGATACACCAACAGCAAACCGAAGAGAGATTTTCCTACGCAGTCAAGAGCAGCCAATCCCCAGACTGTCAACACCGTATTCAGAGACCCAGTCCATCAAGTTTTAGAAAAAGTCAAGAACGAGTCGTTCTTCAAGTGGCCAAACAAGATGGCAGGGAATCCTGACAGACGTAATCGCAACCTCTACTTCCAATACCACTAGGATCATGGGCACACGACTGAGGACTGTAGGAACTTGTGGGTTTATTTGGAACAACTAGTCAGCGAAGGGAAACTACGACATCTCCTACATCACACTAGTGGCCGAAGAGGTCCGATGGGTGTGGAGTCCCGGAGGGATGATCCTCTAAAACCCCCTCTGGGAACTATCAATGTTATCTTTGCAGCCTTAGGGAGAACAGGATCCTGGCCATCCAAGGTCATGTAGGTGGATCGGTTACCTGCGGGAGAATCTGGCCAGGGTCCGAAGAGGTGCAAACTGGATGATCAACTAGTTTTAGGTTTCTCGGACGCGGACAAGGTGGGCACTGTCCAGCCTCATGATGATGCGTTGGTCGTCACCCTCAGAATTGGGGGGTATGATGTGAAACGGGTGATGGTTGACCAAGGTAGCGCCGCAGAAATAATGTACCCTGATCTCTATAGGGGGCTGAACCTCAAACTTAGTGACTTAACACCATATAGTTCTTCGCTGATCAGTTTCGAAGGAAGAGTTGTTACCCCGAAGGGCCAAATACGACTACCTGTGCAGACTGGCTCAGAGGTGGTGGAGGTAGATTTCATAGTTGTGGACGTTTTTTCACCCTATACAGCAATTGTAGCCAGACCTTGGCTGCATGCGCTAGGGGCGGTTTCTTCCACCTTACATCAGAAAATCAAATACCCATCTGAAGGCCAGGTTTGCGAAATCCGGAGGGATAAATCCATAGCTAGGCAATGCTTAGTGGCTGCCATTCAACATGAGCCAGGAGCCGAGTCGTCAACCAAGGGCTTATAGCAACCAAAGCACCAGTCATCGCCCACTAAAGATCCGGACAAGGGCGCAGGGTGTGAAGATTTGACAAAAGTCATCATTGGGGATAATCCCGAAAAATTCTTTCAAGTCGGATCCCAATTGTCGTTGCAGGAAAAAGAGGAGTTAGTGCAACTTCTTAAGGAAAACCTCGACGTATTCGCTTGGAACGCTTATGAAGCCCCTGGGGTGGATCCGTGTATAGTGTAAAGATAGATAAAGTAACTTTTGGGTGGAGCTAAATAGCTAAATTTTTAGCTCTACTGTGAATGCTCTAATGTTCCTTTTAATTTTTCAATTTATTCTCACCAATTGAATCAAGTATCAGTCACAGTCTCAGTCTCAATCTCAATCTTAATCTTAATCTCAATTGGTATTTCATTTTGCAATACCAACTAAAAGGCTAGAAAGAGATAGGGATGGCAACTGGGTGATGAGGTAGAATTTAGATCAAGGATTTTGGCTTTTTATTGTTGGATTGGGTTCTGCAGAATAGGTGAGACGGAAGTAGTATGTCATTTAATCTCTAATGAAGTGACGTAGATGTTTGAAGTTAGAAAAAAGATGAGAGAGAAAGGGGAGCAACAATGAGAGAGAGAGAGAGAGAGAGAGAAGCGTTTTGAAGTTATATACTTGAATATGTATAAAAAAAATTTTAAGGGTAAAGAGAGTTTAGAGATATACGATGGTGACTTATTCTAAAATTAAATTCACTTCTTCTAGACTTTATAATTTTATCACTTTCTCTTTTAGTTTTCATTGCTTTTGGTTGACATATAGACTTCTTTTGGTTTCAAATGTTATTTTTAGTTATTTGATTTGCTTTTAATCTTCATATCATAGTTTGCTTTTTAAATCGCTTTGAAAATTTTGACTATAAATACGCAACTTCCCTTGTATTTTAGATTATGCTAGATTAGTTTATAAAAAGAAAAAAAAATGCGCTAGATTCTTTTGTTTTCTTATTTTTATCCTGTGAGAGATACCGCGCCCATGACCCTTTTTTTATGGAATGTTGGGCTAAACCCACGTGAATGGGTAGAGTTGTGTTATTGCCTCTCAAAATAGAGGTTTAACTAGTTATATTTTCCCCTTTAGATTAAGGATTTACAATGGAGTCGCCACTTATTTAATTATTTGAGACAAATAAGAAAACCAAAATTGAAAAATTCCTAATTTTATTAATTTTCAATTGAACTTACAATGATCATAGGAAATTACATGGCTTTGGTCCTAGATACAATATAAGATAAAGTACATGGCTTTGTTTCCTAGTTACAATCTAAAAATTGAAAATTACATGGATAAGCATTCGATCTACTAACCCTTGATCTAAGCTCGGGGCTATGTTACAAGGTGGGAAGGTGTTAGGCATCCACCTTGCCTGATCAAACCGTTTTCTAGACTATGGTGGCCAATATTCATATCACATCATCCAATATGTTATCCATCAATTTGCATGTTGAATTCATTGCGTGTGCATGTGATAAATTCTAATTCCATTTATTAAGCATTTCATTTGGATTGAAAAATAAATTCTAGTGAATGTGTGTGGATGGTGATATCCAAAATTCAAGGATTTGAAAGAATTATTAAACAACATATTTTTCATATTTCTGATGTGGATTTAAGATTAAAATCAGTGTTATGCATAAACATGTGATGAATAACCAATAACATGTAAAGAATATATAAGAATAATTAGGAACATTCAAACATATTCAAGTGAATTTAAATGATTACTAT
Source organism: Quercus suber (assembly GCF_002906115.3). Lineage (NCBI taxonomy): Eukaryota > Viridiplantae > Streptophyta > Magnoliopsida > Fagales > Fagaceae > Quercus > Quercus suber. The sequence continues at coordinate 612,111 of NW_027069502.1, forward strand.
CATGTTTTAATCTTAAACTCTCATCATGACCACATAAAAAATAATTTAAGAAAATGAATTATACCTTTATGCAAGATCCATATGAAAATAGAGACTCTTGAGGGAGGTTCTAAGGGTGGAGAAAAGAAGAGTTAGGAGAGGAAGAGTGAGTCTCACTCAATACCTTGAGTCTTAAGAAAACCAAGATATGACAAGATTACTCAACTTCTTAGAACTCAAGAGAGGAGAAGAGAGGGGGTTTTTGTGTACCTTGGAATGAAGGAGAGGGAGAGTTTATATAGTAATGGTGGGGGAAATATGAATGGAAGGTCATTTAATGAGGGTTGATAAAGAATCATGAACCTAGACCTCATTTTAGCAATGAGAGAAATCTGGTACATTAAACGTAGAGATTGGTGGGAGTGAGGAGTAAGCAAAATTCGATTTTTCCATAACTACTGTAACAGCCTATAAAGCCAATTTCAAAAAAAAATCATATCTTACTCAATTCTAATCAGAATTGTCTCGTTCTTGTACTCAAATTGAAGCCCCAAATGTCTAGTTTCTGGAAAAATTAACCTCATTCACAGATTCAAAATATTCTGAGAGATATCAACAAAATGGTGAGTAGAAGTCATTTGTTAAAAACAATTTTAGCACAATTAACATTAATAGGTCCCAAATTAGCTCTCAATTAAAATTTATAGGCTCCAATCACTCCCATTTTAGAGGGACCCAGCGACGTCCAGTGCCTTTTGCTAGGTTACGTCGCAGTACTCACGAGCAACCGAAGCAAATTGCTCCGTAAGCAGCTTCCCAGTCTCATCCACTCCCAGTTGATATGCCGCTTTTCTCTCAGCTTCAACTGACTCCTTGGCCAGTTAACCTCCTGCTCGACTGCTCGGACGCCCTCCCTGGCTTTTTGGAGTTCAGCTTTGAAACCCTTCACTAGCTCCCTTTCGGTCGCTAGGTTGATCTCTGTCATGGGCAATTGTTTATGCTGCTCCTCGGCTGGGTCTCGACTTTTGGAGGCCGGCCTTGTAGTTGTCCCTCTGCCTGGTCACGGCTTTAAGCTACTCAGACGTGCGAGCACACTCCTCCTTCAGCTGCCAAGAGCTTTCTCCGCCTCGGATTGAGACTGGACTGCTGCTTGGGCCTCGAGGTAGGATTCCTGTTCCATTCCTCAACCACGTAGATTTGCTGAGTAATCTGCATGACAACATTTTGACATGGGATGAAGAAAGGAAGCAGAGCAAATTAAAAATAGAACCTAAATTAAGAGAATGAGTCTATTTACCATGGCTATGTCCCTCTTAAGGGATAAGAAGAGCTCCTGCTAGTTGAAGCGCCTGTAGGACTCCATATCATGAGGGAGGAGGAATGGCTGCTGCAGGGCCTCAGCAACGTACCCTGCCCTTCCCCTATCATAATTCCTGAGGGATGTATTCCAAGGAATGGAGGCGCCATCCAGCTCCAGCCTTGGGGACCAGATGCGAGGTCCCCCTCCTCGCGCACCTCAGCCCCGAGGACCTCGTCTCGGCTTTCAGTGGAAGTGGCCCTTTTTCCTCGAGGCTCTCTCACCGTTTTCTGTTGCTTATTCGTTTTTGGTGTATCCCCACCTCCCTCTCTTCAGGCTCGAGGGGCCTCTTCTTCTATAGGTTCGGCATAGGCTTCAAGCCGAGTTCAGGAGCCTTGGGAGGCCTGGAGGCAGGATCTCTACTAGGTTGAGAGGTCCCAGCACCCCTTCTGCTCGGTCTTTTGGCCCCTATTCCTCATCAGACGTTTTAAATCCGCCATGTCTTCGTCCAAAGAGTCCTCGGGAGGGCAGTTACCAAAAATGGGTGGACACTGGACTGCCTGTCACCTTCTTCCTCAGCGTCCGAGACCTCTACCACTTGATTTGCCCCTGAAGCTTCCCCCCGAAGTGGAACTTGTCTATTTGTTCTTCTAGCGAGGAGGTGGAGGAACCAACCTTTTCACCCTCAACCTCTGGTCCGAGGGGAGCTTGCTGGAGTGGCTGGATGAGAGGAGGTATACCCTGAGGGTTTGGGTGTGGTACAGGTGGAAGCTCGTGCGGTCCCAAAAAACCCTTAAACGCAACGTCAATGCGGTTGAGACGTTTGTCTCCCTGGATTATCGTGTTGCCGACCGGTTGGAAGTCTTTTTTCTTCTCTTTGTACCCTAGGATGAGGGGAGCCGATTGGAGTTGTCCGTCCTCGCTTACAAAGATCTCGGACCGTAGCAAAAAGTTGAGCGCGGCGAAGTTGGTGAGGCTGAGCCGAGGAGAGATGTTTCTTTTATCTGTTACAAGTCACAGAGAGCTTTGTTAGAAACTGGAAAGCAGCAACATAAGAAGAATAAAAAACTGTTAAAAGACGAAGATCCTGAGCCTATGTTAGTGTGCCTAAGTCTAATGGGTCCCACCTGGCTCTCCTGGTCTGGTCGGACAGTGAGGGCCGTCATGCCACGCGCCCGAGATGATCACATAGTCATCCTTCATCCCTTTATTGGATTTGGGGAGGCAGGAAATGAGTCTAACAATGTCAGACCGGGATTTTAAATAATATCCCGCTCCTTGCTAGCTGTGGAACTCATACATGTGCACCACGTCGAGCCAAGTGAGCCCCAATCCTAGGTGGCGGTTAAGGTCCTCAATTGCTCCTAGGATCCTAAACATATTAGGCCGCACTACCAAGGGGTAATCCTATGGTTTCGAAGGTAGCTAGTGGTGATAGGGCCCATAGGGATCGTCATTCCCCCTCCAGGAAGGCGATGACTGGAATCACGACTTCCCCGTTTTTCGATCAGTTAATATTTTCTCCGGAAGGCAATACCTCACACCCACGTTTGGAGGTATGCGGTATGTGGCCCTAAACTTCTCCAACTGGGCAGGGCTGTCTACCAAATACTCGAGTTTACCCATCACTCAACGGAAAAATGGAGGTACGACGAAGCAGTGAGGAAATGGTCGCTCAAAAGAAAAAATGGACAGCCGAAGAGAAAACTAAAGGATTGAGATGATAGAAACTTACAGGAACTGAACTAGACCCCGATCTCTGAACTTGCAGAAGGATTCTTAAAAACTCTGGGAAGGATTGAAATCAGATTGGAAGAGCTCGGAGCGTTTGTGTGCTTGTTCTTGTGGAATGGTCTGAGAGTTGCAAAGTAAGGAAGAAATTTCTACCTTGAGATTTTATACGAGGTCAAAGAAGGGGCAGAAGTTATTTCACCAAAATCCCAGGAAGAACCCCGTCCGTTGGATCAATAGCCCGCCGTTGGATGCAAAGGAAAGCGCCCCCTGGAGTAATTAATGTAGCGCTTCGGGAATACAGAAAATAACGGCAGCAATGATGGAGTGCGCGCATCTATACCTACATACGTGCCAGGCCAAATTTTTGTCTATTTTCAAGCTTTTACCCGTGACAAGTCAAAATCTCATTTTTTTTCTCTTCGGACACGAGGGAAAAATTAAGATTTTGAGGGGCTATTGTGGGGGGAAAAAACCCAGAGCTACTTAATGGGCTCGGGACGCCCTGTTAAGGACTATTATATTTCCGAGGAGCAATAGGTGGTTGGGGCGGCCCATCTGAAGCAGGAAGCCCAGAAGTAAAGGGGGAGTACCGTCCGAAGAGGTCATCACTGGTCCGAAGACGTCTTACTCCTCGGCCACAAATAGCCTTGATCAAACAAACGTGTGGAAGGTCCGAATAATCTTCCTAACAATCCCAATGATAATGATAAGTTCTGGGTGGATCCGGAGATGATCAGAACTAAAAAATATCTAAAGGAAAAGTTGTTACCACGTATTTAATGCACTGCAACAGCTTTTCTGGCCTCATTTATGTGGAGAAGACCCCTGAACAGTGTAACCTCGGCTACCGCCACTACAAAGAACTAAAGTAGACACATGACGTGACATGCACTTGAGTAGATACGCAGATGAAGAACAGGTGGACGATGGAGATGATAGGAGAGGATGCTATATAAAGAAGAAGGGTCCCTGATAATAGGGGACGGAGGAGAGAGAGAAAAAGGAAGAGAAAAGCTTTACTGTAGCTCTGAATGTTGTAATCACTGTTCACTTAATAAAACATCTCTTCGGACATTCATTCATGGAGTTGTTCAAGCATTAGTTCATGTTATCATCACTGCTAGTAACCTAGCCAACCATTGTTTACTTCATAACCAGCCTAGCTCTTTCGNAAGGAAAACCTCGACGTATTCGCTTGGAACGCTTATGAAGCCCCTGGGGTGGATCCGGGAATTATATGCCACAATTTGAAAGTAAACCCTACGATCACCCTTAAGAAGCAGCCTCCTCGGCGTCCATCCAAGGAACACGCTGAAGCAGTCAGGGAAGAAGTAGCAAAGCTCAAACAAGCTGGGCTATTAAAGAAGTTTTCTACCCAGAGTGGCTAGCAAATACTGTGGTGGTGAAGAAGAAGAGCGGGAAATGGCGAGTATGTGTGGACTTCACCGACTTAAATAAGGCATGCCCTAAAGATCCATTCCCCATGCCTAAAATCGATCGGCTAGTAGATGCCACCGTCGGACACCCTCGAATGAGCTTCTTAGACGCATTCCAAGGCTATCATCAGATACCCTTAGCCCTGGAAAACCAGGAGAAGACTGCTTTTGTGACTCCCACGGGTAACTACCACTATAAGGTGATGCCGTTCGGTTTAAAAAATACGGGTTCTACTTACCAAAGGATGATGACGAGGATGTTTGAACCACAGCTGGGAAGAAATATTGAGATTTATATAGATGACATGGTGGTGAAGAGCAAAGTGGTGGCCGAGCACGTGAAGGACCTAGCAAGCACCTTTGAGGTTCTCAGGAAGTACAAGCTATGCTTGAACGCTACTAAGTGCTCGTTTGGTGTGGGGTCAGGCAAGTTTCTGGATATATGGTGACTCACAGGGGAATTGAAGTCAACCTGATCAGATAAGGGCCATCAATGAGTTGCAAGCTCCTCGAAATCCCAAGGAGGTTCAGAAGCTGACAGGGATGAGGCGCCCTGAATCGATTCATCTCTCGATCAGCGGATAGGTGTCGGCCCTTCTTTTCCCTGATTAACAAGTGGAAAGGGTTCGAGTGGACAGAAGAATGTTGTGGCCTTCCAACAGTTGAAAGATTATCTAGCTCGACCACCAATCATGTCCAACCCTGAGCCCGACAAGGTCTTGTTTGCGTATATCGCTGTAGCTACCCATCTGTAAGCTTGGTACTGATCCGAGCAGATGGCGGTGTGCAAAACCATTTATTGTGTAAGCAAGTCGTTGCATAAGCCGAGGTCCGTTATTTACCGTTGGAAAAGGCTATTTTAGCAGTGATGCTCGGTACACGAAAGCTCCCACATTATTTCCAAGCCCATACAGTCGTTTCTCACCCAGCTTCCGCTCAGGGCTATACTCCGAAGTGCAGACTACACTGGAAGAATTGCAAAATGGGGACGATCCTAGGGGCTTTTGATATCAAGTATATGCCACGCACCTCGGTCAAGGGCCAGGTGCTTGCTGATTTGGTAGCCGAGTTCACGGAGCCCCGATTAGAAAAAGTGAAGCTGACATCAGACATGGATGAAAAATCGGTTGGTATGATCTCTTACCAAGGCCCTCTCCATTGGGAGACGTACGTGGATGGTGCTGCAAACTAGAGAGGCTCTGAGTGGGGCTAGTGCTGATATCCCCCGAAGGAATCATTATTGAAAAAGCATTAAGGCTAGGCTTCTCAGCAACAAATAATGAGGCGGAATACGAAGCCCTATTGATGGGGATGAGTATGGTCCAAAAGATGGGAGGAAAGGCAGTAAAGGTATTCTCGGACTCAAGGCTGATTGTGAGTCAAGTTCAGGGGAGTTTGAGGCAAAGGATGAAAGAATGCAGGGATACTTGAGCCGAGTAAACATTTGCAGTCAGGGTTCGAATCTTTCAGCTTGTTGCATATTCCTAGGAATGGTAACTCACACGTGGACTCCTTGGCCACTCCACTCTCTACAAATTTATTGTCCTGGGTTCGCTGGGCCTTCAACCCATATCTTTTGGGCTTGGGCTACAAAAACTGACCCTACACAATGCATGGGTTAAAGTTTTGTATGCTCGGCTTCTAAATACAGGATGATAGAATTGTACGCTTAACTTCTAAATACAATCCATGGTTTACGGTTTTTATATTTTTTTACTAGATAACTGAATAGTATTTCTAATGGAAACAATCATATGATTGTCAAACAATGAAGATAGATTGTCTTTAGATGAAGAAATTGTCATTGATAAGGAAAAAAAAGAGCAAAAGTTAAAGACTGAAAATCTTAAAGAAAAGGAGCATGAGATCAACAAGACTTTAGATGGAAATTAAATTGTTTTAGAACCAAAGGTTAGGATGATGTTTAATTCAGAAGAAAAAGTTAGAGCATATTATACGCAATATGCTAAACAAGCAAGTTTTGGTGTGTCGAAGAGAACCTCTAAACTTGGACATGATGGGAATTTAAAATATTTCACTAATTCATGTGTTAATCAAGGCAAGGCAAAAAGTAAGGCAACTAATGCTCTTAAACTGAGACCAAAAAAATAAAAAACTCTCAGGTGCAAGGCCAAGATTAATGCTACTTGTTGTCCTGATGGAAAGTTTACATTAACTACTATTGTGCTTGACCATGTCCATACTTTGAGTCTTGGAAAACCTAGATGTTTTAGAAGTCATAAAAAGATGGATTCTTACGTGAAAAGAAGGTTTGAATTAAATGACAAAGACGGAATTCGTATCAGTAAAAATTATAAATCTATTGTTATTGAAGCAGAAGAATTTGAGAAGCTTCCATTTGGATAGAGAGACTATAGAAATCATGTTGACAAAGTAAGGCGGCTTCGACTTGGGGTGGGAGGTGCAGGAGCATTTTATGACTATTTTGTTAGAATGCAATAGAAGGATGACCGGTTTTATTATGTAATGGATGTGGATGATAGATCTCGATTGAGGAATGTGTTTTGGGCGAATGCAAGAAGTAGAGTCACGTATGAATATTTTTTGGTGATGTTATAACATTTGACACAACATAATTGACAAATCCATATAAAATGCCATTTGCTCCATTTGTAGGAGTAAATCATCGTGGTCAATCAACACTTCTTGTGTGTGGTCTAATATCAAACGAGAATGTTGATACTTTTGTTTGGTTGTTTAAATCATGGATGAAGTGTATGTCAGGCTGAGCCCTAAAAGCAATTATAACTGATCAAGCTATGAAAATGGCAATTGAAATAGTATTCCTTAAAACTAAGCATAGGTTTTGTTTATGGCATATAATAAAGAAAATTCCTGAGAAATTTAAAGGATATTATTAATATAAGGCGATTAAGAGGGATATAGTGCGCTCTGTATACGACTCCTTGAGTCGTGATGAATTTGAAGACAATTGGCAAAGATTACTTGAGGTGCATAATCTTCAAGATAATGAATGGTTGCAATGGTTGTATTATAAGTGACATCATTGGATACCAACATATGTTAAAAATATATTTTAGGTAGGAATGTCTACTACATAACATAGTGAAAGAATAAGTGCCTTTTTTGATGGTTATGTGGGGCCGAAGACCACATTGAACCAATTTGTTGATCAATATGACGAGGCCTTGAAGAATAAGGTTGAAAATGAGAACACAAAAGATTTTATTTCTTTAACATCAAGAGTTCCATGTATAACTCATTATGCCATTGAGAAGCAATTTTAGGATAGTTAAACTTGTACGGGCAAGGCCCCAGTGATGCAGTACGCGGCCCCGTCCCCATTGGATTCATAGCCTTAACTTGGACACACCTAAAGGACCAACCCAAGCCCAAAAACCATAATGAGTCTGTCCTGGTTGGGAGTGCAGTTGCTCGGGGGTACCAGGTTCTCCGCAGCCCAGTATTACCTTGGGGAATGTCGCTGTCGAACAGTCTTTTGAGTGGTGGGAATCAGTTCCAATGCCATTACCACATTTTCCAACGGAACATCCATTTAGGAACAATGGAATTGGACCCCTATTCACATGAGTGAGGAAGTAATCATAGCACCTCCACTCATCTTAAGCTATAAATAGGAGAATGGATTGAGAAGTGGGGGTTGACAATTAAAGAGAAAAAGCTGAGAGAAAAAAGGGACTAATCCAAGAGAAAAAGGGGGAGCAACTCTGTAAGATAAAAAGGAGAGTTTGAAAAAACAAGGGTGTACCTTGGTCTTTGAGTATAGGACTACTCATAGTAGGAAACCTAAAACCCACAGTATAAATAGATTGTGAGCCCAAGTAAAGGTTGAGCTTGATAACCATATTTTGGGTACGCATAATTGGCGTCGTCTGTGGGGATCTCCTACGAAGTTGTGGTTCTGCTGAGACGTGCACGAGGAAATATTTGGAGGTCAATCAAGGAGTTGCACTAAAAATGGCTCTGGGAGGTCTTCTCGGGGATCCACCTGGCAGGAAAGAAGGCAGAAGAGATGCGAAGATAGGGATTATGAGCAAGAGGAAGTTACCCCATTATTTTCAAGCTCATAATGTCTACATATTGACCAGGTATCCTCAACAGTCATTGTTGAAGTTATCTGATTTCACGGGCCGAATAGCTAAGTGGGGAACTCGACTGGGCTCTTTTGATATTAGGTATAAGCCTAAAAGCTCAAGGAAGGGTCAGGTACTCGCCGATTTTGTTGTAGAGTTTTCCTTGAGAGAGGGATGGAGATAGTTTGCCCTGTAAAGGTAATCTCGTGGAAGGTATTTGTGGATGGTGCATCTAATGCATTAGTAGCTGAGGCTGGAATCGTAATCATCACCCTAGAAGGAATAAAGTTAGAGCATTACTTTAGGCTAGGCTTTAAGGCCTCTAATAATGAAGTTGAGTATGAGGCCTTATTTGCAGGGTTGAAAGTCATTTTAAACCTAAGTGCGAAAGAAGTTGAGGTCTATTCAGACTCTTAGTTGGTGGTTAATCAGGTGTAGGGAAGCTTTGAGGCCAATAACCCTCAAATGATGGAACACTTATGATTAGTAAAGCAGGCTATGGACCGCTTCCTAAGTGTAAGAGTGGCTCAGGGGGCTAGAGGGCAAAATCGGCATGTTGACTCTTTGGCCACATTGGCGTCATCATTGAACGAGGAGATTCCCTGATTAATCAAAGTGAAGTTAGTAACCGAGATGAGTATCAATGCAGGGGTAGGTGTTTCACTAGTGACAACAGCTGAACCATGTTAGATGGATCCGATCATTGACTTTTTAGTCGAGAATCGAGTGCCTGCTGATGAAAAGGAATCAAAAAAAGTACGCTAGGCAGCTGCTCGATATTGATTAATAGCTGATTGTAAGCTATACCAAAGGTCTTTTGAGGGGCCTTACCTACAGTGTTTGCACCCTAACAAGATTGAAGAACTCTTGATCGAGCTACATGAGGGAGTGTGCGGCAGTCATGTGGAGGGATGTTCATTAGCTCACCGAGCGATGAGTCAGGGATTTTGGTGGCCGGGAATGCAAAAGGATGCTACTAAGTATGCATGGAAGTGTGAGCAATGTCAGAAGCACACCCCGATGATCCACCAACCGAGGGGGAGCCTAAATCCTATCAATAGCCCGTGGCCCTTTGTGCAATGGGGGCTAGATATTGTTGGTCCATTCCTTCAGGCTACAGGAAACCGAAGGTTTGTTTTAGTGGTCGTTGACTATTTCACCAAGTGGGTAGAGGCAAAGGCGTTAGCAATCATCTGAGATGTGGATGTTAAGAAGTTTGTATGGAGAAACATAGTAACAAGGTTCGGGGTACCAGAGTCTCTCGTATCAGACAATGAGTTATAGTTTGATAGCAAAGCTTTCTGTGAGTTTTGTAGCAACCTCGGCATCAAGAACAGGTACTCTACCCCGGTATATCTGCAGAGTGATGGCCAAGCTAAGGCCACCAATAAAGCCATTGTGAATGGGCTAAAGAAAAGGTTGGAGAGTGCTAAAGGTAGGTGGGCCAAGGAATTGCCCAATGTTCTATGGGCATACCAAACAACCCCAAGGAGATCCACGGGAGAGACTTTGTTTTCTCTAACATATGGAGCGGAAACACCAACCGAGATAAATTTGTGCAGTGCTTAGGTTTCAGGACTCTCCCAGACAAGAACGCAAAATTAATGGTGAGACAATTAAACTTATTTGAAGAGCACCGGGAGTCGATGACCATACGGCTGGCAGAATATCAACAAAAACTTGCTCGAAGGTACAACAGAAATGTGAGGAGAAGGGAGTTTAGTGCCGGAGATCTGGTACTTTGGAAAGTAGTAAGGAACACCCGAGATGTCAATGCAGGAAAGTTAGCACCGACATGGGAGGGACCATGTAGAGTGACTGTCATTGCTGGCGCGGAAGCGTACTATTTGGAAGACTTGTACGAAAGACCACTTCTCCGGCCATGGAATGCTCACAATTTGAAGAAGTTTTACCATTGATTATTAGCGTGCAGGTTTATGGGTTGAGAATAACATTGTATGTATAAAATATTAAGTAATATGAGGGTGATGCTTATTCGTGCAGGTGTATTTGTACTTGTGGTTCCATTATTGCCAACTCATTAACCCCGATTAACAAACGCAAAGGGTTCTAAGACTATTTTTTCTAAAGACAGAAACCTGCTCTCGATTCGATTCTAATCACTGAGCAGGTGGAAATCTTATATCAAATTATCCTAAGGACAGAAACCTGCTCTCGGTTAGATTCTAATCACCAAGCAGGTGGAAATCTTATATCAAATTATCCTAAGGATAGAAACTTGTTTCCGGGTTCGATCTTAATCACCGAGCAAGTGGAAACCTTATATTCAATTATCTAAGGACAAAAACCTGTCCCTGATTCAAACTTCATCACCAGGCAAGTAGAAAGCTAATTTCAAAATTTACCTGATAGAAACCTGTCCCTGATTCGATCTTCATCACCTGACAGGAGGAAACCTAAATTCGAATTTTATCAAAGAACAGAAACCTGCTCTTAGTTCGATTTTAATCACCGAGCATGTAGAAACCTTATATCAAGTTATCCTAAGGACAAAAACTTACTCTCGGTTCGATTCTAATCACCGAGCAGGTGGAAACTTTATATCAAATTATCCTAAGGACATAAACCTGTTTCCCGGTTCGAGCTTAATCAACGAGCAGGTGGAAACCTTATATTCAATTATCGTAAGGACAGAAACTCATTTCCCAGTTCGATCTTAATCACCGAGTAGGTGGAAACTTTATATTCAATTATCTAAGGACAGAAACTTGTCCATGGTTTGATCTTCACCACCAAGCAGATGGAAATCTAATTTCAAATTTTACCTGACAGAAACCTGTCCTCAGTTCGACCTTCATTGCCGGGTAGAAGGAAACTTAATTTCCAAATTCCATCTAAGGATAGAAACCTACCCCCGGTCCTATCCTCATTACCGGACGGGTTGAAATATAATTCTGCCCCTCATTTAATTTAAAAGTATAAGCATCTCGACATTAGTTTCCGGTCAAAATGGCATCTTAACTCATTTAAGCAAAGAAAAACATAGCCACAATAATTCAATTCCGAATGCATTAATGAAAATTGTTTGTAAAGGCAAGACATCAATAAGGATTATCCACAAATTTAAACAAAACCGATGTTTTATCACCACATCTTGGTGATTGCAGGTAAATAAACTGGGCAGCAGGTAAAATAAAACAAATTTTCTGTCACCACAGCCCGATGACAATAGGCAAACCAAAGAAAATAAAAAGGAAAGCAAACAGAGGATCAAAAATCTTTTAAACTACTGGATCATCAATAGTGTTTGCAGCGCATTCGGGCGTTCGGTTGGGGCGTCTTGGGCAAGCTAAGTGGTAGGGTTCGAAGTAGAGGCCGGGGAGTTCTGCAATAATGCATCAGGGTTACTGGTGATCTCAAGGTCAACCAACTCCACGTGGGAGTCAATTGCCTCCACCAGCTCCCTTATGCTGGCGGTTTCTCCTTCTTCCTCGGCATTTGTAGGATTCTGAGCAAGAGGAGGCTCAGGGTAGGGAATTTGTTTGGGGTTCCTTGGGGGGGAAATCGTCTAGCACCCCCATTGCTTGCAAAGCGACTGCCCACCCCTAACCAAACTCGTGGCACCTTAACTGGAAAATAATGGGCTCTACTGAGTTCTTGGCATCAGCAAAGCCCGTATTATACCATTTTTCCTTGGCCACTTCAAGGGCCGCCTTTAACATTGCGATCTCATTGACGGTAGTGACAATATCTCGTTTTTAATGCACTGCTCCCAATATGTGACTAACCAATTGCGCGGATTCCAGTATGCAACTTAATCACTAACTTAAGAAGGATGTTGGCTGCAAAGTTTTTCAGTTCATCCAGACGATAAAGATCATGAAGTTGCTTGGTCATAAAACCCTACAGTATACAAACAAAACAGCTTCTTTAAGAACTAGGGCAAACTAGGTTTCCGATCACACTTTTCTTCACACTTGTGGAATTGTGCTCTTGTGTAACTTTGTGTCACCTGTTTCAGCCCTTAAAATAATCCTTATATATGTTTAGGATTGAGAGAAAAGAAAGCCTAAACATACACTTATGGATTGGATGAAAATTAGCTTGAAAAACTGAACTTCATAAACCTCGATAAATACCCTATCTATCGAACTAACTATCGAGCCATGGATTTTAGCAGCTTTTAAACCTCGATAGATGCTAGCTGCTGAGTTTTAAAATCCTATACTTTCATTCCTTGATTCTTGGACAAACTTGCATGGCTTTAACACTTGAATTTGAAACCTTGTTTCTTGAAATATTAAACACATCCTAGATCTGCCAAATTACAAGTGAAATGCGTTTTGTCAAAAGATTAGCTAACTACACAAAATAGTGACATATATTCCTAATATTGAATCACATATGTCATAACAAAAACAAAAAAAAACAAAAATTGTGTGTTGAATAAGGAATTTTTTATTTTATTTTTAAGAGAAGTGTGTTGAGCAAGGAACTTTTAGTTTAGAAAAGTGTAGTGAAGAAGGAACACATTTATATAATATAATTTTTTGAGAAGTGTATTGAGCAAGGACATAAAAAATATAGATAGCAAGTTTATAACTATATTATTTATTATTATTATATATTATAGCCTGTGTTTTCAACATTTGTTTACCAATCCCTCTCAAACTTTACGGTAGAATTTAAATTCAAACCTTTTTAAATTCAAAATTATTAGTTTGCATAAATCTATCTTCCTAATCCCAATGTGAATGTAATTAATAATGTTCCTAAACCCCACCTGCCCCCAGTTCCGTCCCCAAGAAGCTAAGATCAGACTCACTCATCCAACGGTTTACATCAACCCTCTTCACCACAAAACCCGCGTCACAATCATCATCCAACGGCCCACATCCAACCCCACCAACCCTACGCGCCATTTTGCATTCCAATAAATAAATCTACTTTTTTTATTTTTATTTTTTTTATGTGAATAAATAAATCTACTAATTTTAATTTGTTGTCACGCTGTGATTGTTGCATTACAAAATTACTATTTTTTTATAAATAAAATAAAGGGAAAAGTTAGCTTACTAAATGAAAATATTCTTAGATTTTTTATGGGAAAATAAAAAAATTCATTTTTTTAAAATTATTTTTTATATTTTTCATAAAAGTAGTATCCGAATTTTTATAAAATAATACATTAACAAATGCTCTAAAAATATCGATTAACCGAACCCAAAAATAAATTTTAATAATGTAGTGATAATTCATTATTTGGTCATATCATTCTACTCTTTATTACAAGATAGCTCAATCATTCTATGAATCGTGTGATGAATAGAATTTGAGAAATACAATACATGATTTTAAAATTAAAAATAAAGAAGGTTTGTAGCACACTCTTCAATTCAATATTGTTTATCTAACATTGATTTATAAACCCAGTTTAAAATACTATTTTTACTATTTTTATGTATGTTCTAATAAGTATTACTGTTTACTAAAAAAAAACATTGGCTTTTACATTTTTGCATCAATCCTCTTTTAAGAAATGTTATCGTCTAATAATTTTCACTATTTTTATTCACAAAACACAAATTAGTTAGGTAATAAATTTTATTTAGAGTAATATAAATTTTTTTTTATGAATCTATTATTAATACATTATTTAATATGTATTAGGTTTTAATAATAAAATATTCATCAAATGGAGGTTTTTTTAATAGAATTTTAATTTATGACATTCACTTTGGTTGACTATGTTTTTTATCATCAGATTAAGACATTAATCGGTTTTATGTGTAAGCAAGGATTGTACTCCATATCTTTTATTCAACTATAATTTTTTTTTTTTACTTAAAAATAAGTTGGACAAACTTTTTTTTTAAAAGAATTTAAAAATATATAAAGTCAAAGATAAAAAAAAAAATACCCCATATTCAAAATAATTAAAACAAAATAATCAAAGGGTTTATTTTAATGGACCGAGGCCAATAAATTAATTATTTACTCGAAAATGTTTAAAATTTAAATAGCCTAACTGTTTTTTTGGAAAAAATTAAAATAGCCTACTTTGTTGAGGAAAAAAAAAATAAAAAATAACTTTTCCTTAAAAAAAAAAAAAAAAAAAAGTGGACCACACACCATCACTCCCATTTACCCGCCACTACACCCCCACCCCCCCAAAGCAATTAAACAGACAAAAACACACACCCTGTTCTGTCACACCCAAAAAAGCAAAGCAATTAAACGCTCTCTCTCTCTCTCAAAACTAGGCGCGAAAATTTGAAAATTCCCAAAAGCCCACGTAATAGAGGGAAATCCTCTCAAAAATCAAAACCCTAATCTTTTATCTTCAAACCCGCCTTCTCCTTTATATAAAGCCTCCCATTCTCTCTTTTCTTTCAGTGCACTACACCTGTTCGACGAAAGTCCTCACAGACACCCAAACACAGATAGAGACAGAGTCAGAGAGAAAGAGAGAGAGAGAAAATGTATGTCGTGAAGCGAGATGGGCGTCAGGAAACCGTGCATTTCGACAAGATCACTGCGCGGTTGAAGAAGCTGAGCTATGGGCTTAGTATGGAACACTGTGACCCAGTGCTTGTGTCCCAGAAGGTCTGCGCTGGGGTCTATAAAGGTGTCACCACTAGCCAGCTTGATGAATTGGCTGCCGAAACTGCCGCCGCCATGACCGCTAACCATCCTGATTATGCTTCTGTGAGTTTCGCTCCCTATCTATCTGTCGATAATTTTATTTTTTAGTCTCTGGGATTTGTTTGTATTGTAAAAATTTATGATGGGTTGGGTTTGAATTTCACAATTTTCTGTTCATTTCTGATCTGGGTTTTGGTTAATTTCTCATATTAGTAGAAAACCTCACCGTTTTTGTCTTTAATTTTTCTATTGCTGCAAATTATGTTCATTTGACCAAATTGATGCTTGGAATTTGGATGTGTTTGTTTTGATCTGCTCAGTTATCGTTTTGTAAATTTTTTTGATGCAGTTGGCTGCGAGAATTGTTGTTTCAAACCTGCACAAGAACACAAAAAAGTTGTTTTCTGAGACGTAAGTGTTATAGAAGTTCAATGACATAATTTGGTTAATGAAAAATTAAGCTGACAGGTCTGGTTGGTGATTTTAGTTAAAGGGTACTTAATTCTTATATGAGAATTTGGTCAATGCAGAATCAAAGACATGTACCACCATTTTAACGAGAGATCTGGACTTAAGGCTCCTCTGATTGCCGACGATGTTTATGAAATAATCATGAAGGTGAATGTTCCTGCTTGTTCTTAGCGAGCAATTGTAATTGACTTTGATTCAACGTGTTTGTTAAATTAGGTTTGTAATGTAAGAGTTTTCCATAACTTATAATGCTTTGCATAATGTGATTGCTTTCATTATATGACTTTAGATTGTGTGTCAGATCTGGCATTCCCTAAAGTTGTGGTTATGAACTCTGTTTATTTTAAGCTGTGATACCCCATAGTTGATGGGGGTGTTCCAGTTTGATATATTTTCTTGTTATTTAGCTGTAAATGAGTAATAACTGAGCGTTTGGATGTTGGTTATAGAAGTATTACAAGTGTATTATACATATGGATTGTTCTTATATTGATGTGGCTAAAATATAGTCATTATATGGGATGGTAAGAAGTCACTTTGTCTTGCTTCTATTACACACTTGTGCTGGGCACAAGACTTGAATAACATTTGAAAAAAAAAAAAATCAACTCATAGAGCTCTAAACATCTTGCCAGTGTAAAATCCAATTTTATTTATTGTGTCGCCTTTTTATATTGTGTTACATTTTTATATTTATAAGGGATCATTAACGGTCTAACTAAAGTTGGTCACATGTTTTTTTTTTCCTCTCATTTTATCCTATAAAAAATGATGCTTTGAATCACTTCTTTGTTATTTATCTATAATAAATTGATTGCATTTTATGTTGGTTGTGAATCTACTGTAACATTCCTCATTTTTTGGGCTTGGGACTACTATTAAAGAAAAAAAAAAAATATCATCCTGAAGTTTTTGCAAATATAATGATTGTTGAATATGTTTCCTAAAATTATATTGAGTTAATTTCTTTAACATTATATTTGTTTCAGAATGCTGCTCGTTTGGACAGTGAGATCATCTATGATAGAGACTTTGACTATGATTACTTTGGTTTCAAAACCCTTGAGAGGTCTTACCTATTGAAGGTCCAAGGGAAGGTTGTAGAAAGGCCTCAGCACATGTTAATGAGGGTTTCTGTTGGAATTCACAAGGATGATATTGATTCAGTTATCAAAACATACCATATGATGTCTCAGCGGTGGTTCACTCATGCTTCTCCCACTCTTTTCAATGCAGGGACACCAAGGCCTCAAGTATGTACCATGTATTTTAAATTTATGAAGGGTTAATTTGGTTATTCAAACTTTATCTAATGTGAATTGGTGATTTTGTTGATGTGATTTTGCAGTTGAGTAGTTGCTTCCTTGTGTGCATGAAAGATGATAGCATTGAAGGCATATATGAGACTTTAAAAGAGTGTGCTATCATTAGCAAATCTGCTGGAGGAATTGGTGTCTCAGTTCACAATATTCGTGCTACAGGCAGTTATATTCGTGGAACAAATGGGACATCTAATGGCATTGTTCCAATGCTACGGGTATTCAATGATACTGCACGATATGTTGATCAAGGGGGAGGCAAGAGGAAAGGTATGGTTATGATGTTTTGTCATTTATGGTTGTATGAAGGGCATCTTATTCTAAAACAGTTTGCAACCTGCTTATAGGTGCTTTTGCTGTGTACTTGGAGCCATGGCATGCTGACATATTTGATTTCCTAGATTTAAGGAAGAATCATGGAAAGGTATGATTCACTGGTTTCAAATATCTAACTAGTCATGAAGTGATAGTGATTCTCTATTAGCGGCAAATTTGTGTATAGTCATTTTGTTCCACTCAAGGGTAAGTGTTTATATATTATTCTTGCAGGAGGAGAATCGTGCCCGTGATCTGTTTTATGCTCTTTGGGTTCCTGATCTCTTCATGGAAAGAGTTCAAAGCAATGGAGAATGGTCATTGTTTTGTCCTAATGAGTCTCCAGGTTTGGCAGATTGTTGGGGTGACAAATTTGAGAAATTGTACACCCAATATGAAAGAGAGGTATATCCAATTTTGTTCTCTTGGCTTTATTTTGGCTGTGTTTTGTGACTTAACATTAATCATTTACCGATCATAGCTATTGTTCTTTACAGGGAAAAGCAAAGAAGGTTGTACAGGCTCAGAATCTCTGGTTTGAAATCTTGAAATCTCAGATAGAAACAGGAACTCCTTATATGCTTTTCAAGGTCATCCATTTAGGCAAAACTGACTTCTTGTTATGTTCCTTGATTCCATGCATTTGAGAATTATTTACTCAATTCTTTTTCTTGGTGGTTCTTCCAGGATACTTGTAACAGGAAGAGCAATCAGCAGAATCTTGGTACCATCAAATCTTCAAATTTGTGCACAGAGATAATTGAGTATACAAGTCCAACAGAAACTGCTGTATGCAATCTGGCATCAATTGCTCTTCCACGGTTTGTCAGAGAGAAGGTGGGGGCATATTTGGCACACATATTAACCAATTTTCTCATTTGTTGGTTTTGGATCGTTTGTTATTGATTTGGATTTCATTATTTTGTTTGTTATTAGGGGGTTCCATTGGAGTCACATCCATCTAAGCTTGTTGGTAGCAGAGGCTCTAAGAATCGGTTCTTTGACTTTGACAAGCTAGCAGAGGTTTGAGTTCTTGTTATCACTTAATACCGAGTTCATTGACATATTAGTCTTCATATAATTGTCTCTTTTTATCTTGGCCCTGTGTAGAACATCAATTGTTAAAGAATTTGACTTGAACTTAATTCTCCTTCTGTTGGTACAGGTTACTGCAATTGTCACTTATAACCTTAACAAAATAATTGATGTTAACTACTACCCTGTTGAAACTGCAAGAAGGTCAAATTTACGACATAGACCTATTGGTATTGGGGTTCAGGGTCTTGCTGATACCTTTATCTTGCTTGGCATGACGTTTGATTCACCTGAGGTAGCTCCTCTTTTCAACTTCTGGTACCCTCTTAATCCTAACTTCAATAACTTGGGTTTAATAGTTGATTTTGGTTATGGAATGCAGGCTCAACAGCTTAACAAAGACATATTTGAGACTATATACTACCATGCTCTGAAAGCTTCTTCTGAGTTAGCTGCAAAAGATGGTCCCTATGAAACGTATAATGGGTGTCCTGTGAGCAAGGTATTGACTTATGAAAGTAACTTTGGGTAGGGCGTGGGAGAGCTAAATTTAGTAACTTATTGCATGGTAAAAAATATTATAATCTCTGTTATAAATGGGTCTTTATTGACTGCTGTAAATTGTAATGCATGTTGTGACACACCTAATGTGACCTAAAATTGTACCACCCCATCCTGAGAACTTATCAATCCCATGTTATAAAAACATTTAGAGAAGTACTCCAATGTTATGTACATAATTATAATGATCTCATGATTCTCATTCAACACTGCTCGGTGCATGCTATCTCTTGTTTTAACATTTCATGGGGTAGCAATTTCTTGGCATCTCTTAGTCCAAAGAAAATGATACCTATGTTCCTGCTCAGCACATTCATAATGCTATCTATAGCTTCTTAGGTGTTTATTATATTGTTCAGGGAATTCTTCAGCCAGACATGTGGGGTGTGACACCCTCAGATCGGTGGGATTGGAATGCTCTTAGGGAGATGATATCCAAAAATGGTACTAGAAATTCACTTCTTATAGCTCCTATGCCGACTGCTTCCACTAGCCAGATTCTTGGAAACAATGAGTGCTTTGAACCATATACTTCCAATATTTACAGTCGTAGAGTTCTAAGGTTGGTGTTGTGATCCTATACTATACTTCTGCCTTTTTACTAACAAATTTTCGAGGCTGCTTCTAATCTGTCTCTTTCTTTCAGTGGTGAATTTGTTGTGGTGAACAAACACCTTCTTCATGACTTAACTGAGATGGGTCTGTGGTCTCCTGCAATTAAGAACAAGATAATTTATGAGGATGGCTCTGTTCTGAAGATACCAGAAATCCCTGAGGAACTGAAACACATTTACAAGTATGAAATTGCATTTACTTGGTCTTTTCCCCTACTTTGGTTTTGTTGTTATTTTGGACTTGTGCTAAGACTGTTTGCTGCAATCAGAACTGTGTGGGAGATCAAGCAAAAGACGCTAGTTGATATGGCTGTTGATCGTGGATGCTACATAGATCAGAGTCAAAGCCTTAATATACATATGGACCAACCTAACTTTGGGAAACTTACTTCCTTGCATTTCTATGCATGGTCCAAGGTATAAACTTCAGTTCTGCATAAGTATCTTGAGTTTTGGCTTATAAGAGTTTTGGAATCAGATGAACAAATCAAGCCCTCGTTTTTAGAATTTACTATATGTATCACGTCCTTCACTTGTGATTAATGTCTTCAAGATGTGGTGGGGTATCTTTAGCTATAGGATGCATTCGGTTTTATGGTTGGTTTTTGAAAAGATTATACCTTGTTGGATTTGAATCATCCTTCAGGTTATTGTGCCATTTGGATTTTTGAATTAAATTAATCCTTGAAATATATACTTCTTTGTAATGTCAATTCCATTTCTCTTAATATCAATCAGAGTGGTTAACACACCAGTACTAATCTGTTTTCTTTTCTTTTCCTTGTTCTTGATCCTGTGTACAAAAGGGTCTGAAAACAGGCATGTATTATCTACGATCACGAGCTGCAGCTGATGCCATCAAGTTCACTGTTGATACTTCCATGCTCAAGGTAATGATGACAGTTGATTACTATAAACTTATCATTTCACTTATTTTCTTTGGATAATGATATAAAATCTGTCTTTGGTAATGCAGGATAAGCCCAAGGTTGTGGATGATGATGATAGTACCATGATGGCACAGATGGTATGCTCATTAACAAACCGTGAAGAGTGCATGGCTTGTGGAAGTTGAGTCGCACTTAAAGAGTTCATGGAGTCGCTCTTAAAGATGTGCTTCAGGTTGAGATTATCTTCATGCCCAGATGGCACAAGAAATTTGGCTATCAATTGAGGGCCTTATTAAGGTGAAATTTGTTAAGGTTTTCAAGATGAGTTTCAGAAATCTATTAGCACAGCACCAAATTGTGGAAGTTGAATGACTTTGAAGACTTTCAAGTCAATGTATAGCTTTTAAATTGATATCAGTTGTTAGATCTGTATTTATTTGTATTTGTATTGAGTTCTTCCTTATACATTACAAAGACTTGGACATGGATTGTCATGGGCATTTATAAATGGAAATCAGCTTTGCTCCTATTGATTAGTCTGGCTTGTGATTTTACAAATGGAAAATGTTGAAGATATTGTTAATTTCATTACAAACTTGGTAGCTTTGCTCAAAATTTTGTTTGTATTTTGTTGTGTTTAAAAGTTGATATATTGGTTTGTAATTTTTTTTTTTTTGGTAATAAAATTGGTTTCATTATACTATTTAAACTAATTTTTACTTTTAATTACAGTACTTTTAGTAAAATAAGTAGATTTTAAATAGACTCTTATATATATATTTTTTTGATGGGACAAATAGACTCTTATAAATTCATAAAATAGGAATCTGTAAATTCCTGAAGTCATCATAGCACAAAATAGTTTTGGTAGTACGGCACTATGAAGACCTGAAAAAACATAGTCCTACTGGCACAAGCATTTGGACAGGTGATATCTGGACTGGTGATGATAAAGGCTTAGTTTTATTAATGGTTTTTAACGGGCCGTAAATGGGCCAAGCTTGATTTAGTTGAAATCTGAACTTTTGGACTGGTTCTTGTTACTTGAACAAATTCCCCCCTCCCTCTGTCAAAAAAAGGTTAGCTTTGACTGTGATAAAAAAGTAGGTAATCCATTTTTTCCCTTTGTTTTTACAGTAACCCACTAACTCTAGTGGCAAAAAATTTCAAAATTGTTGAAATAGCGTGTCATTATTAGTATTCTTTTTTTAGAATACTAAATATTTTAACACATACACACAAGGGAAGAAGGAAGAAAGTTTTAAAAAAACTAACAATTACATATATGTAAAAGGGCCTGATAGCATGTTATTATTGGTTGGTAAAATTTTATAACTGTGAAAAATATTATGAAAATGTTGTCTATAACATTAGTCTTGTTTTTAATGAATTATATTGTAGTCTGAATTTGGTAAGGATGGACTGCAGGCAAAGTGTGACTATAATTGGTTAAAGTCTTCAAATCGAATTTGTGTTATGAAAACTTGGTCGGCTAAAATCTGCGTAAAGTTGCACATCTAAAAGACTTTGACAGAGCAAAATGCTCTGAATAATAATCTTTGTTTTTCGGTGCTGGATTTTAACAGTTGCAGGCACTGACTTTGAATTTGGGGCTTCGGTTTTCAACATTTTCGTAAAATGTTAGTGGAGCAATCGCTGATGGCTAAACGGCCTTAAAAGTTAAAAAATTTCATCACCGAACCAAAAGGAAAAAACCAAAAATGTATTTGTACAATGAGATTTTTTTTAATAACTACAGACAAGTTAGGTCACAATTTGACTTAAGTTGTAAGTATGAGCGTGATAGATTATCCGTTGACAAAATAATTGTCATAAGATGATCATCTCATTGCTATTAAGACTGAATCAAATTAGATATTTTTATACATTAGCTACTTAAATGAGCTTAAAACAATATAATGGTCTGATCCTATTCAGGAATCAAAATAATATGTACTATGTCCATCTTAAAATAAAAGAAAACATATAAAATGACACGAGAATATAATAATCTTTCAAAAAAGTTCATTATTTTTAGAGAAATGCTACGTTTCACTTTCACAACATTTTTTTTAATAATAAATCTTAAATGGTAAGTTGATACCAGTTTTAATTTGATCTCATAACTAATTTTTTATTATTATCTACTAATAACAGCCAATAACAATTTCACCTAATTGATTTTATCGCATATTTTAAATAGGGTGATTGTGAAATCTGAGTCTTGCCAATAGTCACTGAGTCACAACTTGTCTTTTAACACATGCCATTCAAGTCCCTTGGAAAGCATTCCTGAATTCTCGTGAAAACAATAGCTGTTGGGAAGAATTGTAAGTAACGTGTATGAATAACGAGTAGGGAGGTCTTTGACTGATTCTGATTGCAATTTCGATGTTATAAGCAGCCCAAGGTTTTCCCTTTTAATGAATACCGGAGAATGATGGAAAAAACAAAAATCATGTTAATTAGTAAAGTAAATTTTATTAGCAAAGCAATCTTAGACTAATCAGTAATCCCAACATGTTTTTCATCCCAAAAAAAAAAGTAATCCCAACATGTTAGCGATGTCACTCCTTAACAATTGTAAAAATAAAAAAAAGTGGACCACACACCATCACTCCCATTTACCCGCCACTACACCCCCACCCCCCCAAAGCAATTAAACAGACAAAAACACACACCCTGTTCTGTCACACCCAAAAAAGCAAAGCAATTAAACGCTCTCTCTCTCTCTCAAAACTAGGCGCGAAAATTTGAAAATTCCCAAAAGCCCACGTAATAGAGGGAAATCCTCTCAAAAATCAAAACCCTAATCTTTTATCTTCAAACCCGCCTTCTCCTTTATATAAAGCCTCCCATTCTCTCTTTTCTTTCAGTGCACTACACCTGTTCGACGAAAGTCCTCACAGACACCCAAACACAGATAGAGACAGAGTCAGAGAGAAAGAGAGAGAGAGAAAATGTATGTCGTGAAGCGAGATGGGCGTCAGGAAACCGTGCATTTCGACAAGATCACTGCGCGGTTGAAGAAGCTGAGCTATGGGCTTAGTATGGAACACTGTGACCCAGTGCTTGTGTCCCAGAAGGTCTGCGCTGGGGTCTATAAAGGTGTCACCACTAGCCAGCTTGATGAATTGGCTGCCGAAACTGCCGCCGCCATGACCGCTAACCATCCTGATTATGCTTCTGTGAGTTTCGCTCCCTATCTATCTGTCGATAATTTTATTTTTTAGTCTCTGGGATTTGTTTGTATTGTAAAAATTTATGATGGGTTGGGTTTGAATTTCATAATTTTCTGTTCATTTCTGATCTGGGTTTTGGTTAATTTCTCATATTAGTAGAAAACCTCACCGTTTTTGTCTTTAATTTTTCTATTGCTGCAAATTATGTTCATTTGACCAAATTGATGCTTGGAATTTGGATGTGTTTGTTTTGATCTGCTCAGTTATCGTTTTGTAAATTTTTTTGATGCAGTTGGCTGCGAGAATTGTTGTTTCAAACCTGCACAAGAACACAAAAAAGTTGTTTTCTGAGACGTAAGTGTTATAGAAGTTCAATGACATAATTTGGTTAATGAAAAATTAAGCTGACAGGTCTGGTTGGTGATTTTAGTTAAAGGGTACTTAATTCTTATATGAGAATTTGGTCAATGCAGAATCAAAGACATGTACCACCATTTTAACGAGAGATCTGGACTTAAGGCTCCTCTGATTGCCGACGATGTTTATGAAATAATCATGAAGGTGAATGTTCCTGCTTGTTCTTAGCGAGCAATTGTAATTGACTTTGATTCAACGTGTTTGTTAAATTAGGTTTGTAATGTAAGAGTTTTCCATAACTTATAATGCTTTGCATAATGTGATTGCTTTCATTATATGACTTTAGATTGTGTGTCAGATCTGGCATTCCCTAAAGTTGTGGTTATGAACTCTGTTTATTTTAAGCTGTGATACCCCATAGTTGATGGGGGTGTTCCAGTTTGATATATTTTCTTGTTATTTAGCTGTAAATGAGTAATAACTGAGCGTTTGGATGTTGGTTATAGAAGTATTACAAGTGTATTATACATATGGATTGTTCTTATATTGATGTGGCTAAAATATAGTCATTATATGGGATGGTAAGAAGTCACTTTGTCTTGCTTCTATTACACACTTGTGCTGGGCACAAGACTTGAATAACATTTGAAAAAAAAAAAAATCAACTCATAGAGCTCTAAACATCTTGCCAGTGTAAAATCCAATTTTATTTATTGTGTCGCCTTTTTATATTGTGTTACATTTTTATATTTATAAGGGATCATTAACGGTCTAACTAAAGTTGGTCACATGTTTTTTTTTTCCTCTCATTTTATCCTATAAAAAATGATGCTTTGAATCACTTCTTTGTTATTTATCTATAATAAATTGATTGCATTTTATGTTGGTTGTGAATCTACTGTAACATTCCTCATTTTTTGGGCTTGGGACTACTATTAAAGAAAAAAAAAAAATATCATCCTGAAGTTTTTGCAAATATAATGATTGTTGAATATGTTTCCTAAAATTATATTGAGTTAATTTCTTTAACATTATATTTGTTTCAGAATGCTGCTCGTTTGGACAGTGAGATCATCTATGATAGAGACTTTGACTATGATTACTTTGGTTTCAAAACCCTTGAGAGGTCTTACCTATTGAAGGTCCAAGGGAAGGTTGTAGAAAGGCCTCAGCACATGTTAATGAGGGTTTCTGTTGGAATTCACAAGGATGATATTGATTCAGTTATCAAAACATACCATATGATGTCTCAGCGGTGGTTCACTCATGCTTCTCCCACTCTTTTCAATGCAGGGACACCAAGGCCTCAAGTATGTACCATGTATTTTAAATTTATGAAGGGTTAATTTGGTTATTCAAACTTTATCTAATGTGAATTGGTGATTTTGTTGATGTGATTTTGCAGTTGAGTAGTTGCTTCCTTGTGTGCATGAAAGATGATAGCATTGAAGGCATATATGAGACTTTAAAAGAGTGTGCTATCATTAGCAAATCTGCTGGAGGAATTGGTGTCTCAGTTCACAATATTCGTGCTACAGGCAGTTATATTCGTGGAACAAATGGGACATCTAATGGCATTGTTCCAATGCTACGGGTATTCAATGATACTGCACGATATGTTGATCAAGGGGGAGGCAAGAGGAAAGGTATGGTTATGATGTTTTGTCATTTATGGTTGTATGAAGGGCATCTTATTCTAAAACAGTTTGCAACCTGCTTATAGGTGCTTTTGCTGTGTACTTGGAGCCATGGCATGCTGACATATTTGATTTCCTAGATTTAAGGAAGAATCATGGAAAGGTATGATTCACTGGTTTCAAATATCTAACTAGTCATGAAGTGATAGTGATTCTCTATTAGCGGCAAATTTGTGTATAGTCATTTTGTTCCACTCAAGGGTAAGTGTTTATATATTATTCTTGCAGGAGGAGAATCGTGCCCGTGATCTGTTTTATGCTCTTTGGGTTCCTGATCTCTTCATGGAAAGAGTTCAAAGCAATGGAGAATGGTCATTGTTTTGTCCTAATGAGTCTCCAGGTTTGGCAGATTGTTGGGGTGACAAATTTGAGAAATTGTACACCCAATATGAAAGAGAGGTATATCCAATTTTGTTCTCTTGGCTTTATTTTGGCTGTGTTTTGTGACTTAACATTAATCATTTACTGATCATAGCTATTGTTCTTTACAGGGAAAAGCAAAGAAGGTTGTACAGGCTCAGAATCTCTGGTTTGAAATCTTGAAATCTCAGATAGAAACAGGAACTCCTTATATGCTTTTCAAGGTCATCCATTTAGGCAAAACTGACTTCTTGTTATGTTCCTTGATTCCATGCATTTGAGAATTATTTACTCAATTCTTTTTCTTGGTGGTTCTTCCAGGATACTTGTAACAGGAAGAGCAATCAGCAGAATCTTGGTACCATCAAATCTTCAAATTTGTGCACAGAGATAATTGAGTATACAAGTCCAACAGAAACTGCTGTATGCAATCTGGCATCAATTGCTCTTCCACGGTTTGTCAGAGAGAAGGTGGGGGCATATTTGGCACACATATTAACCAATTTTCTCATTTGTTGGTTTTGGATCGTTTGTTATTGATTTGGATTTCATTATTTTGTTTGTTATTAGGGGGTTCCATTGGAGTCACATCCATCTAAGCTTGTTGGTAGCAGAGGCTCTAAGAATCGGTTCTTTGACTTTGACAAGCTAGCAGAGGTTTGAGTTCTTGTTATCACTTAATACCGAGTTCATTGACATATTAGTCTTCATATAATTGTCTCTTTTTATCTTGGCCCTGTGTAGAACATCAATTGTTAAAGAATTTGACTTGAACTTAATTCTCCTTCTGTTGGTACAGGTTACTGCAATTGTCACTTATAACCTTAACAAAATAATTGATGTTAACTACTACCCTGTTGAAACTGCAAGAAGGTCAAATTTACGACATAGACCTATTGGTATTGGGGTTCAGGGTCTTGCTGATACCTTTATCTTGCTTGGCATGACGTTTGATTCACCTGAGGTAGCTCCTCTTTTCAACTTCTGGTACCCTCTTAATCCTAACTTCAATAACTTGGGTTTAATAGTTGATTTTGGTTATGGAATGCAGGCTCAACAGCTTAACAAAGACATATTTGAGACTATATACTACCATGCTCTGAAAGCTTCTTCTGAGTTAGCTGCAAAAGATGGTCCCTATGAAACGTATAATGGGTGTCCTGTGAGCAAGGTATTGACTTATGAAAGTAACTTTGGGTAGGGCGTGGGAGAGCTAAATTTAGTAACTTATTGCATGGTAAAAAATATTATAATCTCTGTTATAAATGGGTCTTTATTGACTGCTGTAAATTGTAATGCATGTTGTGACACACCTAATGTGACCTAAAATTGTACCACCCCATCCTGAGAACTTATCAATCCCATGTTATAAAAACATTTAGAGAAGTACTCCAATGTTATGTACATAATTATAATGATCTCATGATTCTCATTCAACACTGCTCGGTGCATGCTATCTCTTGTTTTAACATTTCATGGGGTAGCAATTTCTTGGCATCTCTTAGTCCAAAGAAAATGATACCTATGTTCCTGCTCAGCACATTCATAATGCTATCTATAGCTTCTTAGGTGTTTATTATATTGTTCAGGGAATTCTTCAGCCAGACATGTGGGGTGTGACACCCTCAGATCGGTGGGATTGGAATGCTCTTAGGGAGATGATATCCAAAAATGGTACTAGAAATTCACTTCTTATAGCTCCTATGCCGACTGCTTCCACTAGCCAGATTCTTGGAAACAATGAGTGCTTTGAACCATATACTTCCAATATTTACAGTCGTAGAGTTCTAAGGTTGGTGTTGTGATCCTATACTATACTTCTGCCTTTTTACTAACAAATTTTCGAGGCTGCTTCTAATCTGTCTCTTTCTTTCAGTGGTGAATTTGTTGTGGTGAACAAACACCTTCTTCATGACTTAACTGAGATGGGTCTGTGGTCTCCTGCAATTAAGAACAAGATAATTTATGAGGATGGCTCTGTTCTGAAGATACCAGAAATCCCTGAGGAACTGAAACACATTTACAAGTATGAAATTGCATTTACTTGGTCTTTTCCCCTACTTTGGTTTTGTTGTTATTTTGGACTTGTGCTAAGACTGTTTGCTGCAATCAGAACTGTGTGGGAGATCAAGCAAAAGACGCTAGTTGATATGGCTGTTGATCGTGGATGCTACATAGATCAGAGTCAAAGCCTTAATATACATATGGACCAACCTAACTTTGGGAAACTTACTTCCTTGCATTTCTATGCATGGTCCAAGGTATAAACTTCAGTTCTGCATAAGTATCTTGAGTTTTGGCTTATAAGAGTTTTGGAATCAGATGAACAAATCAAGCCCTCGTTTTTAGAATTTACTATATGTATCACGTCCTTCACTTGTGATTAATGTCTTCAAGATGTGGTGGGGTATCTTTAGCTATAGGATGCATTCGGTTTTATGGTTGGTTTTTGAAAAGATTATACCTTGTTGGATTTGAATCATCCTTCAGATTATTGTGCCATTTGGATTTTTGAATTAAATTAATCCTTGAAATATATACTTCTTTGTAATGTCAATTCCATTTCTCTTAATATCAATCAGAGTGGTTAACACACCAGTACTAATCTGTTTTCTTTTCTTTTCCTTGTTCTTGATCCTGTGTACAAAAGGGTCTGAAAACAGGCATGTATTATCTACGATCACGAGCTGCAGCTGATGCCATCAAGTTCACTGTTGATACTTCCATGCTCAAGGTAATGATGACAGTTGATTACTATAAACTTATCATTTCACTTATTTTCTTTGGATAATGATATAAAATCTGTCTTTGGTAATGCAGGATAAGCCCAAGGTTGTGGATGATGATGATAGTACCATGATGGCACAGATGGTATGCTCATTAACAAACCGTGAAGAGTGCATGGCTTGTGGAAGTTGAGTCGCACTTAAAGAGTTCATGGAGTCGCTCTTAAAGATGTGCTTCAGGTTGAGATTATCTTCATGCCCAGATGGCACAAGAAATTTGGCTATCAATTGAGGGCCTTATTAAGGTGAAATTTGTTAAGGTTTTCAAGATGAGTTTCAGAAATCTATTAGCACAGCACCAAATTGTGGAAGTTGAATGACTTTGAAGACTTTCAAGTCAATGTATAGCTTTTAAATTGATATCAGTTGTTAGATCTGTATTTATTTGTATTTGTATTGAGTTCTTCCTTATACATTACAAAGACTTGGACATGGATTGTCATGGGCATTTATAAATGGAAATCAGCTTTGCTCCTATTGATTAGTCTGGCTTGTGATTTTACAAATGGAAAATGTTGAAGATATTGTTAATTTCATTACAAACTTGGTAGCTTTGCTCAAAATTTTGTTTGTATTTTGTTGTGTTTAAAAGTTGATATATTGGTTTGTAATTTTTTTTTTTTTGGTAATAAAATTGGTTTCATTATACTATTTAAACTAATTTTTACTTTTAATTACAGTACTTTTAGTAAAATAAGTAGATTTTAAATAGACTCTTATATATATTTTTTTTTGATGGGACAAATAGACTCTTATAAATTCATAAAATAGGAATCTGTAAATTCCTGAAGTCATCATAGCACAAAATAGTTTTGGTAGTACGGCACTATGAAGACCTGAAAAAACATAGTCCTACTGGCACAAGCATTTGGACAGGTGATATCTGGACTGGTGATGATAAAGGCTTAGTTTTATTAATGGTTTTTAACGGGCCGTAAATGGGCCAAGCTTGATTTAGTTGAAATCTGAACTTTTGGACTGGTTCTTGTTACTTGAACAAATTCCCCCCTCCCTCTGTCAAAAAAAGGTTAGCTTTGACTGTGATAAAAAAGTAGGTAATCCATTTTTTCCCTTTGTTTTTACAGTAACCCACTAACTCTAGTGGCAAAAAATTTCAAAATTGTTGAAATAGCGTGTCATTATTAGTATTCTTTTTTTAGAATACTAAATATTTTAACACATACACACAAGGGAAGAAGGAAGAAAGTTTTAAAAAAACTAACAATTACATATATGTAAAAGGGCCTGATAGCATGTTATTATTGGTTGGTAAAATTTTATAACTGTGAAAAATATTATGAAAATGTTGTCTATAACATTAGTCTTGTTTTTAATGAATTATATTGTAGTCTGAATTTGGTAAGGATGGAGTGCAGACAAAGTGTGACTATAATTGGTTAAAGTCTTCAAATCGAATTTGTGTTATGAAAACTTGGTCGGCTAAAATCTGCGTAAAGTTGCACATCTAAAAGACTTTGACAGAGCAAAATGCTCTGAATAATAATCTTTGTTTTTCGGTGCTGGATTTTAACAGTTGCAGGCACTGACTTTGAATTTGGGGCTTCGGTTTTCAACATTTTCGTAAAATGTTAGTGGAGCAATCGCTGATGGCTAAACGGCCTTAAAAGTTAAAAAATTTCATCACCGAACCAAAAGGAAAAAACCAAAAATGTATTTGTACAATGAGATTTTTTTTAATAACTACAGACAAGTTAGGTCACAATTTGACTTAAGTTGTAAGTATGAGCGTGATAGATTATCCGTTGACAAAATAATTGTCATAAGATGATCATCTCATTGCTATTAAGACTGAATCAAATTAGATATTTTTATACATTAGCTACTTAAATGAGCTTAAAACAATATAATGGTCTGATCCTATTCAGGAATCAAAATAATATGTACTATGTCCATCTTAAAATAAAAGAAAACATATAAAATGACACGAGAATATAATAATCTTTCAAAAAAGTTCATTATTTTTAGAGAAATGCTACGTTTCACTTTCACAACATTTTTTTTAATAATAAATCTTAAATGGTAAGTTGATACCAGTTTTAATTTGATCTCATAACTAATTTTTTATTATTATCTACTAATAACAGCCAATAACAATTTCACCTAATTGATTTTATCGCATATTTTAAATAGGGTGATTGTGAAATCTGAGTCTTGCCAATAGTCACTGAGTCACAACTTGTCTTTTAACGCATGCCATTCAAGTCCCTTGGAAAGCATTCCTGAATTCTCGTGAAAACAATAGCTGTTGGGAAGAATTGTAAGTAACGTGTATGAATAACGAGTAGGGAGGTCTTTGACTGATTCTGATTGCAATTTCGATGTTATAAGCAGCCCAAGGTTTTCCCTTTTAATGAATACCGGAGAATGATGGAAAAAACAAAAATCATGTTAATTAGTAAAGTAAATTTTATTAGCAAAGCAATCTTAGACTAATCAGTAATCCCAACATGTTTTTCATCCCAAAAAAAAAAGTAATCCCAACATGTTAGCGATGTCACTCCTTAACAATTGTAAAAAGAAAAAATAAAAAAATTGTAATATATAAATATTTGTATTATTGGACTTATTGTTTATAAATTGGTCCCCGTACTCATTATTAGATTATTTATTTATTTTTATTTTTTTGGGTAAAAGGTCTTAAATACCTAGCAAATATAGGGGGTCCAATCATAGTAATTATGGTTAAATGATGATTAAAGAATTATTCCCATTTATACATATTTTTTTTTCTTATATATAAAAGCGCCTATGCCCGCTACAGTGATTAGGTACTATGCAAATAATGTATTGTACTGTGCGCATACTGTAGCGGCAACAGTACTTTTCGTGAGGCACCTTTTTTTTTTTTTTTTTCAACATTTTGTTTAAGTTTTGCACAGTAGCGGCAACAGTTACATTTTTTTAAGTCTTCTGTTTGTATTTTTTAAGCGCCTATGCCCGCTACAGTGCTTCGACACTGTACAAATAACGTATTGCACTGTGTGTACACTTTAGTGGCAACAATGCTTTTCGTGAGGCACTTTTTTTTTTTTTTTTTTTTTTTCAACCCTTTTGTTTAAGTTTTGCCCAGTAGCTACTGTTGAATTCTATACAAGCTTCACAATTGCATCAATGGAGAAATGAAAACTCAGAGAGAGAAAGACAAATGTAAAACTTGTAGAAATGAATTCATTGATAAGTTTACAATACTCTGTTCTTTATATAGGTAGAATAGAGAGCGGGAAAGATGGGAAGAATTGAAACAGAAATAACTAACTTCCTAACCAATCTAAGCCATACACGTGGAATAGAAACTAACAACACATTTAGCCTGAATGTACAAACGGCAGTCATTTTGTATCTGTCTAAATTATTCTGAAACTAAGCTACTCTAAGCTACTTGCAGTTTAGTTCTATATTTACAAATCATAATGCAAACGATTGTAGTTTAGTTCTATAATACAAAACGACTGATATCTTCCTAACAAACTCAATAGCTACAGTGCAAGCGGCACTGTAGCTACAGTAGTTACAATTTTTTTTAAGTCTTCCGTTTGTATTTTTTTCTTATATATAAAAGCGTTTATGTCCGCTACAGTGCTTCTGCACTGTGCAAATAATGTATTGCACTGTGCACGCACTGTAGCGGCAACAGTGCTTTTCGTGAGCACTTTTTTTTTAACCCTTTTTTTTAAGTTTTGCACAGTAGCTACCGTGCCAAGCGGCACTGTAGCTATAGTAGTTACATTTAAAAAAAAAAAAAGTCTTCCTTTTGTATTTATTTATTTATTATATTTTGTTATACTGACCCAACAAATTTCACAATATTTTCATAATTATTGAGGTGTTAATTTCTTATAAGTCAAAATAAAATAATAAAATATGAAACTGTGACTAACCACAACTGAAAATAAATATTTTGTAAAAATGTTGTGACACTTATTAGTACAATATTTTTGCACTGTAGCTACAGTACCAAGCGGCATGGAGCTACAGTGCCTTATTATTATTATTATTTTTTAAAGTAATCTATTTGTTTGTTTGTTTTTTTTTTTTTTCCTTTTAAATATTTATGTAAGCTAGTATATATATTATTATACTGACACAACAAATTTTACAATATTTTTATAATTATTGTCATGTCAATTTCTTACAAATATATAAAAGCGGTTATGCCCACTACAGTGCTTCGGCACTGTGCACCCAACGTATTTCACTATGCAACACTATATTTGTAACAGTGCTTCGATTTCGTGAGTCCTTTTTTTTTTTTTAAACCTTTTTGTTTAAGTTTTGCACAGTAGCTACAGTGCCAAGCGGCACAGTAGCTACAGTAGTTACAGTTTTTTTTTTTTTTTTTTTTTTTAAGTCTTCCGTTTGTACTTATATATATATATATATATTTGTTATACTGACACAACAAATTTCACAATATTTTCACAATTATTGAGGTGTTAATTTCTTATAAGTCAAAATAAAATAATAAAATATGAAACTGTGATCAACCACAACTGAAAATAAGTATTTTGTGAAAATATTGTGACACTTATTAATACAGTATTTTTGCACGGTAGCTACAGTACCAAGAGGCACTTTAGCTACCGTGCCTAATTTTTTTCTTTTTTTAGTAATTTGTTTATGTTTTTTTTTTCCTTTAAATATTTATGTAAGTTGGTATATATATGTTATACTGATATAACAAATTTTACAATATTTTCACAATTATTGACGTGTCAATTTCTTACAAATCAAAATAAAATAATAAAATATGAGACTATGACCAACCACAACTAAAATAAATGTTTATAATAAAAGCGCGAATGCGCACACAATGTCTTGGCACTGTACATCCAGTATTTTTGCATTATGCAGCACTCTAGCTAGAACAGTGCTTTGGTTTAGTTAGTCATTTTTTTTTTTCCAGTAATGGGTTTGTGTTTTTTTTTTTTCTTTTAAATATTGATGTAAGCTGACATTTATATTGTTATACTGACACAACAAATTTCACAATATTTTCACAATTATTGAGGTGTTAATTTCTTATAAGTCAAAATAAAATAATAAATATGAAACTGTGACCAACCACAACTGAAAATAAGTATTTTGTGAAAATATTGTGACACTTATTAATACAGTATTTTTGCACGGTAGCTACAGTACCAAGAGGCACTTTAGCTACCGTGCCTAATTTTTTTCTTTTTTTTTAGTAATTTGTTTATGTTTTTTTTTCCCTTTAAATATTTATGTAAGCTGGTATATATATTGTTATACTGATATAACAAATTTTACAATATTTTCACAATTATTGACATGTCAATTTCTTACAAATCAAAATAAAATAATAAAATATGAGACTATGACCAACCACAACTAAAAATAAATGTTTATAATAAAAGCGCGAATGCGCACACAATGTCTTGGCACTGTACATCCAGTGTTTTTGCATTATGCAGCACTCTAGCTAGAACAGTGCTTTGGTTTAGTTAGTCATTTTTTTTTTCCAGTAATGGGTTTGTGTTTTTTTTTTCCTTTTAAATATTGATGTAAGCTGACATTTATATTGTTATACTGACACAACAAATTTCACAATATTTTCACAATTATTGATGTGTCAATTTCTTACCAGTCGAAATAAAATAATAAAATATGAGGCTGTAGTCAACTACAACTGAAAATAAATGTTTAAAAAAATGTTACAACACTTATTGTTATCACAATATTTTCACAATTGTTAAAATTTCAATTTCTTATATATCAAATAAAAAATGTTAAATCCACAACATTTTCACATTAATTTCACAACAAATCATAAGTAAGCTGTTATTGATGGATAGCAATGGAGCTACAATGCTTTTGGTTTATTGGGTGAACCAAAATTGAGTGAGCTACATTAAACTTTTTTTTTAATATAATCAAATTGAGTAAGCCAAAATTCACGATTTCACACACAAAATCTATATTAATTTTTTACTACTAGGGCAGAATGCTAGTTTTAACTAAAAAAATACTAATTAGTGTTGTCAAACAAATTAGTATAATTCGTAATCTCAATGGCAACCAATAAATTTTGATCATTTATTGGCATATGCCCGTAGTAGCATTGCCATTTATTACAAAATACGAAATTCTCTCTCCAAAGCATTTGTTTTAGTAAATTTTAATTTACTGGGTCTTAAATCAAAATTAATCCTCTTCTCAAGAAAAAATTCAAAATTAATCCTACTTCAATTTAATTTGACTTTGCTTACTATAAATTTTTTGGGCAAAGTTCCATGTCCTTTTCAAACGTTGTTGTTGGTAAACATATTTCGTTTTGCCAAGTATTATTCCGCAAACAGTTTCGTTTTTAAGTTGCCGTATATTATAGGTTGTTGTCTTGTTGAGACTCTTGAGAGTTGAGAGAGTGAAAAGAAGAGAGAGAGAGAAAAAAAAAAAAAAAAAAACGAATGGTATGAAAATTGAAAAGTGGACCACGCTAGTTATGTGAAAAGCATGTAAATATGATCTTGACCATTTGCATTTATAATGAAGAGGATGTATTTTAATGTGAAAATTAATGACTCTAGGAATTTTTTGATTTATTTGACGTCCGTAGGGTGGGGATGTTTCTTTTTACAAAATAAATATAATGTCAATACAATAAAAAATATTTGATAATTCAATAGTAAATATGTCACTAGTTGTATTAGACTCCAGAACAATTCTATGAAATGGCTCACAGTGCCCTCAAATGACCGTTTCTCCCAAAAAAAAAAAAAAAAAAAAAAAAATCAAATTTCTTGTCAACAAACGGAATATTTATGATTTATCCGAAAAGTCTTATTGATTCATTACCTTCTAGATGCATCTAAAGGTGAAACTCACAATTCCATAAAGCAGTGCCTTCTTTTTGAGGGTGGTGCAGGTGGAGTAGAATTTTCAAATCAATTGAACTCAGAATATAAAGTTCATTTAAATAAATACAAAGACTTTGGACTAAGATTTGGAATTCAACCCAACATGATTTGTTTCTTTCAAAAAAAAAAAAAAAAAAAAAAACTCTATCAGGCTTTGTCTGTGTCAAAATTAGGAAAGTTGCTTTATTTGCTGGAGCATTTGTTCGATTCATTCATGCACAACACATGTTAAGTAAGTTGTGATGGACTTAGTGGAATTGGGAGTAAACTACTACACTATCTGGTTTAGGACATTATTGTCTGGGCGGTGATTCCTCATTTTTGGTAGGTGGGTCAACAATTTACTGGAGTTTCCACTTTCCACAATTCCTAAATCCCTCGAGTTACGATGGAATTGAAGTGTTGTGGGCCTTAGAGGCCAAATTTTGGACCAATGTCCACTACTGAACCAAAAATCCAAATATAATTAGTATAATCTTTCATTATCAATCGTCAATCATACTGGAATTCATTTGCTATTATACCAGTGTTGGCAGCAAGAATTGTGTCGTGTTCCTAATTCTTTGGAGTCTTTTTGGAGTTAGCGCCGAGAATTCTATGTCCTCATGTAAAAATTTGGCAAAAGTATACTTTTGATCCTTATATTTGGAGTTAATTTTTGTTTTGATTCTTAAATTGATTTTGCTCTAAGGTCAAAACTTAAAATCAGAAAATCAATTCTATTTTGGTCTTTATCATCAACCCGTAACAGAAAACTACTATGTGGCAAATGGAGTGCTTTGCTTGTTGATATGGAACTGATATGGTCATTAAAATATTATTAAAAAAATTATTTGACATTTTTAAACTACCACGTCAGATTTAAATTAATAAAAAATTAAAACTAAAAATCCAGGTCAGAAAATTAAAAAAAAACATTAATCTAATTAAATTAAGAAAAAAAAAGCTTTGTTTGTGAAAAATTGAGTTCCTATCCAAAAAAAAAATAAAATAAATAAATAAAATTGAGAAAAAAAATTTATAACAATTTTCTCAAATTTTCTTAGTCACCAAGCACAAAATCATAGAGATTAAAATTTCCAATATTTAGACAAAAAAAAAAAGTAAAAAAAAAAACCAACCTAATACTTACTCTACTAAATAAAAAACCTGATATAAAAAATAATAATAAAAATAAAAAACGAACCCCAGAATTTTTGATTTTTCTTAGTCTCTGTCTCTCTAATTTCTCTTTGATTTGCTCCAAACCCAGACACCCATGGTCAAATAAAACAAAACACTCTCTTTAGGGACCAAAACGAGAATTAGCCTAAAATATAGGGACCAAAAGTATATTTTCGCCTAAATTTTTTTGTCTATTTTACTATAAAAATTTACATTTTTAATTTTTTTTTTATTTTACATACTCACTTTTCAAAACACCATACATATCAGATTATCAATTTTACACTCAATTTCATTAAAATATTAATTTTTCTTAATTGTTTTTCTTTCTTCACACACAATAACCATCATTCACTTTCTTCATTCTTTCCTGTGATACGTGAAGGAAAAAAAAAAACTAAATGCAAAATGAATGATTTCAGTGTAAATTTACATGTTTATTATTATTGTAGTAAATATGTAAACTTACACAATTATACACAAATTGATGCTGGTCACTTTTAGGCAAATTTACTCAACTTTCTATTATACACCAACTAATGTAAATATTTTTAGGTGAAATGATTTTCATTAGCTTATTTAGTTTAAGAAAAAAAATATAGGTTAACTGTATAATAGGATATCTAATGCAAAATAAAATTTTAGGTGAAATGATTTTCATCAACTTATTTAGTTTAAGGAAAAATAAAAAAGGGAATATTCTTTGAACATTCATGTATACTATATAACTATGTGTTTAAATTTTATTGAGGAACTTATTATAGTACATCTAAGAAATTTTATTTAAGTTTTATCCTATAAATATTGTACCTATCTTGGGAACAGGGAATATTGATGAGCATGTTGGGGTTAATTATTTGGAAAATACTAATCTCACTTCAGGTATGTAAAATTACAATAATTTGATTAAATTGTGTATATATTTTTTACCTCAAAAAAGTGTAACAACTATTTTTTTTGAGGGAGTTTCAAACTATAGCGTTCGCACCTAATGATAGCTCTTTATCATTAGATCAAGATACTAATCAATTTTTGGTGTAGGCAGAGATTGAACCCCATATTTCTTATTCAACCATCAAAAACTTTACCAGTTGAACTAACTGTAACCCACAAATTTTAATTTATTCTTAGTAATCATTAGACTATAAATTATTTAAGGAAGCTTGCAGTTTATTAGTTGGAGTCTTGGAAAATGCCAACTTATTTTCTCACAAGCTCATTGTTTTGCATTCAGTTTTGTTTATTTTGTTTTTGAAACACTTTTTTGTAATTCTGTTAGAATTAAGCTCAATTTTTGTTGAAAATAGGATAGGAAATTTGGAAAACCATAAATCAAAATCTAACAATCTCCATCACTGTAACTATTAAATTACTATAAAATTTTTTAAAAAAATTTTGAGATTCTCTAATTTCATACTAAGAATAGTTAGGATTTTCAGAAGAAAATGCCATTAATTTGATGAGAAAGTCAAAAAAAAGAAAAAAGAAAAAAGAAAAACGATTGTTCATTCTTTTTCATTCAATCAAAACCATACACAAGACTTTAAAGACATCAAGGTATATACTTTCCTGGTTTCTCCTATAATCAAAGATACTATATATAAAAATTTAAATTAATAAAAAAAACTAAAAAAGTCTCCTTTGAACTCCATTGAGTCATTGACTGTCACTAGTTTTTTGTTTTTTGTTTTTTTGTTTTTTTGGTCGACTGTCTGTCACTATTTAAATGCAAAGAATTTAAAACAAAAAATCGACGTAGGGAATAGGATTTAGAAAGAAAGAGCTACGCACCTTCGCTTTCATGGTGGTCCAATGTCCATATAAGGATTTTAGCTATATATATTGCATTTGTAGTTTTGTGCACATATCACCTTGTCTCTCATTAAAAAAAAAGGACATCGCCTTATATCTGTCATGATCAAGCTGTAACTAATCATGGTATGAGCGTGTGAACTATGAACTTTCTCAACTAATTAAGTTTAGGAATAATAATAATAATATATATGATTAATAATAGAGTGCTCTTTTCTATGAACTTTCTTTACGTTAATGAACTTCAATTTTGTTGTGTACTCAACCATCTTGATAAGCCCGCTCTTAAAGAAATCTGTTTTTTTCTTTTGTCCAAACATCCTGTAGTTGAATATTAATTTGAACTATAAAGATCTAAAAAGAACAAGAAGATATTTGCGAAATAGGTTGGCGGTGCGCATATTGTTTAAGAAACAAAACCATCAAATCAAAATTAGTTTCATATTTGTTGTGGATGAGGAATAAGATTTGTGTTTTGTCATTGATCAAACAAAGACAATTTGGATTCATCCAACGTAATACAACCTTCACCAATTGATTTGATGCACCCTTAATTAATTCACATATATAGTTAAGGTTAATAAGTAACGCGTTAATAATTACTATCAGCATACGTGTCCATCAAGTTATATATTAGTTGTAAATTACTAATTGAAGAGAAAGATATGTTAAAATCTAATGTTTTTCCCTTCAGCCAAAAAAAAAAAAAAAGTTTCCCATTTATTTTTTTATTAGTAAATTATGGAGACATATGAGTAATAGATTTTGAAGTTTGAATTCACAACTTTATAATTCATCTTAATCTTATCAAAAGAAACATATATTTTTTAAAATATAAAGCTCTTGGCACCCAAGTATCATTTATTAATCTTAATTTTAGAAAAAACACTTACTTTATCCTAATCTTATAAGTAAATTGTACTTTTGGTCCAACTTTTTAGACTTTCACAAGGTTCATATCTTCGCAGTTTAGCAATAGATACTAAAAGAAAAAAAAAAAAAAAAAAAAAACAATTTATTCATCCAAATCTTATGATTAGGAAAGGGAAATAAGTTACTCGGTTCCCCTTGTGACTTGTGAGCTAGAATTGTCAGATTAGGAATTTAGTACTATCCAAAAATAGGTAAATAAAATTGTACTTGTGGTCCATCCGTTCAAACTTTAATAATAAACAAAGGTTTCACATCTTCGCAGGAATTAGAAAAAGATAGATAGCAACAAAGTAAACCGCGTGGTGTACAGTCCGAATCTGCAGCTTTGACTGAAGTCAATGCATTATCCGTTGACTAAGGGTTATCATAAATCATCAACTTGAAGATTTTAAAAACCACCGTTTTTGTGAACCAATCAAGTCGGTCCACAACAACAACATTACGACAAATAATGCCTCACTTGGATTAGGATATTCTTGTAATGTGATACTTCTACTTGCTTTCGTGGAACCCCATTCATTCAGGCTTATTAGATAAGGTTTCACTTTCTCAAAAAAAAAAGAAAGATAAGGTTTCACTTTGTTTCTCAAAAATTAAAATAAGGTTTCACTTTGAGCTAACGTTTCCAACCTTCTTGTTAATTTGAAAAAAAAAAAAAGAGAGGTAGTCTTCAAAATTGTCATGGGTACTGCATTTATGACATTGAAAATTATTACATTATCCTAATCTTTTTTCAAAAAAAAAAAAAAAAAGGAACTTGTTCATTTTGTCCATCTTTCTTATTTGGCATAAAACTTAGATACAATTATATAGTTGCATTAAATTCAATGATTTTAGTTCATCGGTTAATTACTTAATGCAACCACGTGATTGAATTTAATTAATGAATTTAAGAACCTAAGAAATTGAACTTGAGTTTCATATTTTTAATATATAAGAAGGGTTTTACATATGTTAAAGAATAATAAAATATTCAATTTTAAGATGCAATCCACACTTCTTAGAAAGAATAATTTATTAGTTTACAATCACAAATTCATTAGCGTTGTATGTACTTTTCTTCTTAGTGTTTACTTTTCTTCTTAGAGTTTACGCATAGTTTGCATACGGCAAACTAATGTATTATTGACAAGTACACTTTCCTTTTTGAAAAGTATACTTTCTAACTTTCAACATCGACATACCGTTAACAATAAATATGAACTACAAACTTAGACCACTCAATATTGCTACATTTGACTTGATATAGCAAAATGAGAAGGTTTTAAGTTTTATTCTTATTGTAAAAAAAAAATAAAAAAAAAAAAATAAAACATTGTAATATTTTTACCCACTCCAATATTTTATTTTGCAGTGCGAAATTATTGACAAGTGTATTTATCTTTTCAAAAAATATGCATTGCAACTCATAATTGATTTTTTATTTTTATTTTATAAACTCATAATTGATTATTTGACATTCCTTCACTTGCCTAATTAGGACACTCATTGATAAAAACTGATAAAGAATTCAAACTTTCAACTAGGACATACTTTTTAACAATGACTCCATTCCATATTTGTTGCATTTGACTTGACACATCAAAATAAGAGGGCCTTGGCCCTCTTGGGATTTCATTCTCAATACTAAAAGCAATCTTTTGAACACCATTAATATATTCACCCACCCCAATCTTCCACTCTGCTCGGTGTGAACATTTTCTTGTTGAGTATATCCACTAATAAAACAGTCCCCATCTCTTCATATAGAAATTTGATAAGTAAGTATCACCAATTTTTTTTTGTTTTGTCTCAAAAGATGACCTTGTCGTTGTCTACAACATGATGTGAAACGGCTCAATTTGGCAGTAAAATATTAAAAATATCATGAATTAAAGTCTCAACTCCTCTCAATTGAGCCTTATGTCGGCCTCTCCAA
Organism: Quercus suber; assembly: GCF_002906115.3. NCBI lineage: Eukaryota > Viridiplantae > Streptophyta > Magnoliopsida > Fagales > Fagaceae > Quercus > Quercus suber. The sequence continues at coordinate 653,549 of NW_027069502.1, forward strand.
TACCGACTCAGAAAGCGGAAAGAGGCTAGGGTCTAGGAGGTACTACACGTATGGCTCCAAAAGGGTCAACTTGGGTTCCCCCACGCTCACTCAATATAGCCGACCAAGGCCTAACGTTCATACCGCGTTTTGACCCTTAACAACACTAATTAACCTCCATGCCTTCCATTTGCCAACTTGTGAATTGTGATATTTCCACCTACACAATTACAGCACATGCCCACAAAACAAAAACCCAACGAATATACTTTATTACAACTTGACTAATTCTAGAACAAAAACATTTTCATGCTTTTTTTCAACGTGGCAAATTGCTATGGAAGCAATATTAATTTCAACACTATTTTTATTATACACCTATCATAATAAGCAATATCAACAATTGTAAAAAAAAAAAAAAAATTATTGCTAAATGTACTACCAATTTTACTATAATTTTTTTTCTTCTGCGATTAATGCCACTTCAATAACATGCTAAATCAAGACTCTTGTAAAACTGTGTACTTGCTAGAGGCTTGAAAAGGGCCTCATCAAAAAATAGTGTAACAAAAACTAGATATGGACTTTAGACTACAGGGGACAGGTGACTTCATTCTTTATAAAAAGTTAATTAACTGCATTATAAAATTCTACATTTTGTTGCACGTATAAATAGAACCCATAAGTGAATAGCCTAATTAGTAGACTTTTTTGGGTAATTGGTGTCCTAAATTTATGAGATATACTGATATTACAATTTGTTCATATAACAAGTTGTGATTAATAAAAAAATATCTTCACATGGACCCACTGTTACTTTTCCACTAACCATAACTAAAGTTGGCACAAGTTGTGATAGAATTAGTCTAAATTTATTGTTTATTTAATTATATAAGTTGCTCCAGGATGAAAAAGTTTGGGATGACCGAAAACCAAAACCGACAAAAATCTCCCTATAGAATAAATGGCGGCGGCGCTTAACTTTGATGCCCATATATTTACTGCCATCGGGTCCTTGCTTGAAACTAGAGTTGTTTTTGCTTTTGGTTGGTCTGTGACTCTCTAATTAAGAAGTGGCACTTGCACGTATTCGAAACACAGCGAGAGAGAGAGAGAGAGAGAGAGAGAGAGAGAGAGGGGGTTTTGCTTAATTAATTTTTCATGTGTATGCCAAAGGTGGCGAATCCAAGAGACAAACGCGAGCTTCATACGGATGAAGGAGCTGATAATATTGATCACGATGAATGGTTCTTACATCAACCTCACACACAAAGTGGAAGTGCTGGACTAGGAGCGACAACAAGAACTTTGCCAATGTTCTCAGGGCTTATGAGTAGGGAGACAGAGATGTCTGCTATGGTTTCAGCTTTGACTCATGTGGTTTCTGGGGATGTGCCTTTTGGTTTGGTTGATGAGTCTCATTTCACATCAACCCTGGCTTCTGCTTCTGATTCTGCTTCTGGTTCATCTTATATCGGAGCTGGACAAAAGAGAGGAAGAGATGAGGATGGTGGTAAAGATTTGCGGGAACCATTTACAAGGCTTTCTAGAGCTTTCGGTGATTTTAAACTCGAAGGCTCATCTAACTCTGGTCTAACAGGTTAGCTACTATAAACCAAAACAATCTCTTTTGCTTCTTCTTCTTTTTTTTTTTTCTTTTTTTTTTTTTTTAAAGTTTTAGTTTTAAATTTTTTGATCCACTCCCTCTTATTTGCAAATGATTTTATGAGCAAAATTCTATTTTCAAACCGTAATTTCTCTTTACATGTTCACTATTTTACACTTCTCAATATATATCTGCAACCTTCTAGAACTATTTATCACTAGCTATCAAGTAGTAATCTACTTGGTGCAAAAATAAATATGGCAAATCTCCAATATTTTACATTCTCAATCTTTTTAGTATTCTTTATGTTTTTGGGGATTTTTATTTTTTATTTTTTATTTTTATATTGTAACTTTATGTAAGTTTTGATATTCCATGCATTAACTTGAGCATGTTCTTATAACTCTATTACAGAATCTAGTAGAGTATTACATTTATAAAATACTGCAAAAAAGAGTGCTCTGCTATCATTATCACCACCAAATTATATTTCTTGCCAAGAAGACCACCCTCTCTGTCACTTTTTCTTAAGTGAAATAGACCTGAAATAAACTAACATTTTTCACTGATTTTCTGTCATTTACAGCTGCACAAGGCTCAAGTATTAGGACAAGCACCACAACACCGACACAAACAGCATCAACTCCAATATTCGAATACAACAGAGATAATCATACATCAGAACAGAGAAGAAAATACAGGGGAGTGAGACAGAGGCCATGGGGCAAATGGGCAGCCGAAATAAGAGATCCATTCAAAGCTGCTAGAGTGTGGCTTGGCACATTTGACACAGCTGAAGCCGCTGCACAAGCCTACGATGAAGCTGCTCTAAGGTTCAGAGGCAACAAAGCCAAACTCAACTTCCCCGAAAATGTCACACTAAGGCCTCCAAATCCCAATTCTCCAACAACCCAGTTCACCATTTCTGATCCTCCAAATCCCCTTTTGGCCATTCCAACTGACTCCATTGCTAACTCTCAGTCTCAAGCATTACTTCACCACCACCATTTGCATGGCTCTCAACCTTCATCAAGAAACTTTTTTGACTATCCCCATTTCGAGTTTCAAGGGCAACCAATGAGTCTATATGATCAAATGATTTTGTCATCTTCAATGGCCTCTCATTTCCAGTCTTCTCCTTCATCAATATCGTCTTCTTCACTTGCTTCCCCTGTTTCTTCATCTTCTCCTTCACCACCACCACCTTCACTTTCTCTGTTTTACCCTGCTCCGTCGCCTGTTCACCTTGGACCGGTCACTAGTCCAAGTGCAGCCACAGAATTTTCAGCACCGGCTTGGTCAGAGACTAGTCATCGTAGTAGCAGTACTCATTCCTCGAAATAATTTTACTTTTTTTTTTACTTTTACCTTTCTTTTCCTTTTAATATTGTCCCTGTATTCTTTGTTGATCAGTTATGAGGTTATGACTTTTGCATTAGTTTGGTATTGAATATTGACTATTGATACAAATTTTGTTCTTCCTAACAAAGCTAATGTAGAAGTCAGCAACATTATATTTTATATATATATATATATATTTTCGAAGGATCACCTGTATCGAAATTAATCAGTTTTGATTGTGAAATGAAGACTTTCCATTTGAAGTGAAAAGATGGATCTTGTTTAATAAATCAAATTGCCCAAAAGCCATTTAATTCATCTTGCTGACTTTGTTGTAGTGCCTTGGATAAACTATAACCAGAAGATGCCTAAGTTTTAATTTCAAAAACTTTGAAATGGACATTTCTTTTAGTTTTGAAAAAGGTATACAAACCCATGTGATTTATTGGTTGTTTATTGTTGAACACGATTCGGAGTTTTGAATGTAACACTTAATTTTTTAGGTATAATTTTGTGCGCAAATCATTAAATATGCGAGTGCACCATTAAACATGTGAAATACTCGTGTAATGATATATGTTCTATTTTTTTTTTTCGAGAGAGTTTCAACCTATGACGAGATTGACTTTATCAGTTGAGCTAATTGAAATCCACTATGTTCTATTTAAAACTATATTTTTATATAAAATTATATTATATCGAGTTTTGTATTACATTTAAAAACAAAACTGTGGGGTCCGTGGGCCTGATAGCCTCAGTTCTTCATATAGCAGGCCCAAGGCCCATGCCGAGGAGCGCAAGCTATTTCTGAGGAGAAAGGGGGGAAGCCTATTCTCTTGAATCCGCGCCGAGGACACCTTGTCCTCGGTCTGACAAGAGTGATTTCGGGGAGTGGCTAACCCCAAGGTAAGCTGTCACTCTCGCATTTAATGCACTTAACTAACCCCCCTGGCCGCATTAATGGAGAGGTAACCCCTTGGCAGGATAACGTTGGTCAGAGTGAGCCACTTGAGTATTGATAAAGCTTCTGATGGGATGGACGACCAGAAAAAAAGGCGAATAGACAATCAACAGATGGAAGCAAAAGATAGGAAGATTAAAACTATAAAAGAAGAGCAGGTTAATTTTTTTTTTTTTTTTTTTGAGAGAGTTTCAACCTATGGCGAGGTTGACTTTATCAGTTGAATTAACTGGAATCCACTATGTTCTATTTAAAACTATATTTTTATATAAAATTATATTATATCGAGTTTTGTATTACATTTAAAAACAAAACCTATGAGAATTAAGGATTATATTTGATGAGGGAAACCAAAAGAACCTACTGATTTTGTACATCATCAATATTATTAATAGTTTATATGTAAACAACATCAAACGGGGTGCCATTTTTTAAGAGATTTTATAAGGTTTAGCCTATCTTTCCTTTGATTTTTTTATATGTGGAGGTGGATTTGAATTTTAAGTTCTTTATTTTCTTGTTCTTATTTTTAAAAAATGGATTTTAAAAAATGGAGGAGGAATTTTAAGTTCTTTATTTTCTTGTTCTTATTTTTAAAAAATGGAGGAGGAGGATTTGAATTTTAAGTTCTTTATTTATTTTTTTAAAAAATAGAGGAGGAGGATTCGAATTTAAGTTTTTCACGGAGAATTGCACTGTGTTAGTATTGATAAGGCCATTGCTTTGAAGTTGACACCGAATTTAGGTAAATCATAGAAGATCCTTTAATTGTGAATCAAATGTCTTGGAGAAAAAGACAAATTGTGAAAAAAGGATCTTAGGAAACTCGTTACTAAATCAAGCTAAAAGTTTAAATTTGGACAAGCAATGAAATAATTAACCAACCAAAACTCTAATAGGGATCATCAAGGCTCAACTTTCCACATATAAGTGACAAAAAAGCCTAAGCTTTTTGGACTTCTTTAGCGATCTTTTCATTCTTTTTGCCGTTTGCCTATACGATGTTGCTATAATAAAGATTAAGACAAGTTGTGAGATTGAGTGAAAATAAAATTTTGTAAAATTAAAGTAATAACGTATTTTAGTTATTGGGAGGATTGAAATGTGAACGGGAATTTCCCCATTTTCCAAGTGCCTTCTTGAAGTGAAGAGGTTGTTCTTGTTTGTTCTTTGCGTCACTTTGTTTTTCCTTATCATGGAAGAAAGGAGTCCTTTACTTCTTCACGTCATTGATTACGTGGTAGCACAAAAGAGCTCCTTCAGTTTCCACATTCCACGTTAAAAGTAGGAATTGGCCACGTGTTTGATACTATTCTCTTTTAGCTTTTTCTCGTCTCTCTCCCCCACTTTTTTGGCAGGAGTTTCAGCAGTTTTGATTCATTGATTGTAAATTTTGTAACGTAAAAACGCCACACGTTTGCAGCGCCGCCAAGGACGTAATTCATTGATTACCGTCCGTAAGGAGGACATGCTTCCACACATGCCCACTTTTTTTTTTTTTTTTGCTGAATCCACACAAGCCCACTTTGTCATATACTTTATCTTTAACTTGTATATTTATTAAGTGGTAATTTAAATACCGATGGGGATTCCATGTATTAGTGTGTTATCTAATCACAAGTTGATAAATATGTAAATTATAACTAAGTGTGTGGAATCATAAATTATTCAAACAAAAGAAAAGGTCAAGTTGTTAGAAAAAAAACCACCCATTTTTTTCACACCTATCTTACAAGTTTTTTACATCACTTTGAACAAAAACAGTAAGGTTTGAAAAAAAATCGGTGATTTTCTCCATTCTTTAACAAATTTTCTAAATTAAACAATTAGTTTTCATGCACCAAAGAAATTCACAATAATTCACTTTTTTTTCCTTTATGTTAGGGTGGACCAAATTGAGGTGAGTGACAACTCTATATTTGAGAATGTGAAAGTAGTTGCGAATTGAGCCACTTGAGTATTGATAAAGCTTCTGATGGGATGGACGACCAGAAAAAAAGGCGAATAGACAATCAACAGATGGAAGCAAAAGATAGGAAGATTAAAACTATAAAAGAAGAGCAGGTTAAACCAAAAAGGGGAGGAGGGAGAAAAAAAGGCCTCCTCGGCCACAGGCCGAGGAGCATTCCCTCATTTGTAAGAAAATACTTAGCCATTTTTAAAGATAAGTTTGGGCATGGTGATCAACGGCCAGCACCTAAGCCTGTCAGCCCACTCTCTATAAATGTATTGTTTGGGCTTGTTGGGCTGAAAACCCAACACTCAGTTCAATTTGAGTCCCTACAAAAACCTATGAGAATTAAGGATTATATTTGATGACGGAAACCAAAAGAACCTACTGATTTTGTACATCATCAATATTATTAATAGTTTATATGTAAACAACATCAAACGGGGTGCCGTTTTTTAAGAGATTTTATAAGGTTTAGCCTATCTTTCCTTTGATTTTTTTATATGTGGAGGTGGATTTGAATTTTAAGTCCTTTATTTTCTTGTTCTTATTTTTAAAAAATGGAGGAGGAGGATTTGAATTTTAAGTTCTTTATTTTTTTATTCTTATTTTTTAAAAATAGAGGAGGAGGATTCGAATTTAAGTTTTTCACGGAGAATTGCACTGTGTTAGTATTGATAAGGCCATTGCTTTGAAGTTGACACCGAATTTAGGTAAATCATAGAAGATCCTTTAATTGTGAATCAAATGTCTTGGAGAAAAAGACAAATTGTGAAAAAAGGATCTTAGGAAACTCTAATAGGGATCATCAAGGCTCAACTTTCCACATATAAGTGACAAAAAAGCCTAAGCTTTTTGGACTTCTTTAGCGATCTTTTCATTCTTTTTGCCGTTTGCCTATACGATGTTGCTATAATAAAGATTGAGACAAGTTGTGAGATTGAGTGAAAATAAAGTTTTGTAAAATTAAAGTAATAACGTATTTTAGTTATTGGCAGGATTGAAATGTGAACGGGAATTTCCCCATTTTCCAAGTGCCTTCTTGAAGTGAAGAGGTTGTTCTTGTTTGTTCTTTGCGTGACTTTGTTTTTCCTTATCATGAAAGAAAGGAGTCCTTTACTTCTTCACGTCATCGATTACGTGGTAGCACAAAAGAGCTCCTTCAGTTTCCACATTCCACGTTAAAAGTAGGGATTGGCCACGTGTTTGATACTATTCTCTTTTAGCTTTTTCTCGTCTCTCTCCCCCACTTTTTTGGCAGGAGTTTCAGCAGTTTTGATTCATTGATTGTAAATTTTGTAATGTAAAAACGCCACACGTTTGCAGCGCCGCTAAGTACGTAATTCATTGATTACCGTCCGTAAGGACGCTTCCACACATGCCCACTTTTTTTTTTTTTTGCTGAATCCACACAAGCCCACTTTGTCATATACTTTATCTTTAACTTGTATATTTATTAAGTGGTAATTTAAATACCGATGGGGATTCCATGTATTAGTGTGTTATCTAATCACAAGTTGATAAATATGTAAATTATAACTGAGTGTGTGAAATCATAAATTATTCAAACAAAAGAAAAGGTCAAGTTGTTAGAAAAAAAACCACCCATTTTTTTCACACCTATCTTACAAGTTTTTTACATCACTTTGAACAAAAACAGTAAGGTTTGAAAAAAAATCGGTGATTTTCTCCATTCTTTAACAAATTTTCTAAATTAAACAATTAGTTTTCATGCACCAAAGAAATTCACAATAATTCACTTTTTTTTCCTTTATGTTAGGGTGGACCAAATTGAGGTGAGTGACAACTCTATATTTGAGAATGTGAAAGTAGTTGCGAATTTTTGACGCTTCCACACATGCCCACTTTTTTTTTTTTTTGCTGAATCCACACAAGCCCACTTTGTCATATACTTTATCTTTAACTTGTATATTTATTAAGTGGTAATTTAAATACCGATGGGGATTCCATGTATTAGTGTGTTATCTAATCACAAGTTGATAAATATGTAAATTATAACTGAGTGTGTGAAATCATAAATTATTCAAACAAAAGAAAAGGTCAAGTTGTTAGAAAAAAAACCACCCATTTTTTTCACACCTATCTTACAAGTTTTTTACATCACTTTGAACAAAAACAGTAAGGTTTGAAAAAAAATCGGTGATTTTCTCCATTCTTTAACAAATTTTCTAAATTAAACAATTAGTTTTCATGCACCAAAGAAATTCACAATAATTCACTTTTTTTTCCTTTATGTTAGGGTGGACCAAATTGAGGTGAGTGACAACTCTATATTTGAGAATGTGAAAGTAGTTGCGAATTTTTAAGTGGTTGTAGCAAAATTGTGAAGAAAAGCCTAATAATCATGGGAATATATTTTTTGATGTGAATTTGAGAAACTTAAAAACTAACCCATATAAGATTTATAGGTGCGCTAACACTTATCCTATCCTATCCAAAGTTCTTACAAGTTTAATCCGCCTCACCCCTCTCCTCTCAAGAAGAAGAAAAAAAAGAAAAAAAGAAAAAGGCTACCATTTATTAATGTTAGCCATTTATCTTGGAACAAAATTTAGTTACAAAATTAATTGTAGACTAAAATTACAACCTTACTTAATAAAATAAAAATTATTATATATTTTGAAAATTTGAAAACTGAATTGCATGTTCTTTAAACTCTTAATACACATGTTAAATTTTGTATCAATCGGATATTATTTACTATATAATATATAATCTTATATTTTATACGTAATTTAAAATTACAAAAACTTGCAATTTTAAATTTTTTTTTGATAACATAGCTATTAATTTTTAATTTTTTAGAAATTTTGTAATCATGGAAGACATAAGAAGAAGATTTAATCCAATGGTGGATTTGTAAGCATGGAGTAAGGTTATAGCCTAAAGTTACGAGTATACAACTAATTTTATAACTAAGCTTTGTCATTTATCCTAATATTCACAAAAGACAAAAGGGCGGAGTACCAAATATTAGGCAAGGAAACAAAAGAATTGACTAGCTTAATTACAACCACCAAGTCTAAACTTCAAAGTTTTGAACCGATAAATGACTATTACTTGACAAACAAATCAAAATTGATTACATTAGAACATTTTAATTAGAGATGACTCAATTGTCTCATCCAAAAAAAGAAGAAGAAGAGATGACTCAATTGTATGCTAATCCATTCATAATAGAACACTTATAATACAAATTTGATTTTCTTTATAGTTTATATTTTCGCTCTGTTTGTTCCAGTGATGATGTTTTCTAAAAAATTTGTCATTTTTCCAAAAAACATTCTATAAAGCTATCTTATTTTCCTATATTTAGTAGCAACCTTAAATGAGTTGAAAAATAATCTCCCAACTTCTCTTAATTAGTTCTCCATGAGATAGAGTTATTTAAAAAAAAAAATTGTGAGAAAACAATATCTAAAAAATTTACCAAAAATAATTTCCTTTGATTTTTTTATTTTTTTATATTACCAAATACTAGAAAACACGAAAAAATATTTTCACACACAATTTTCAATAAAAAAAAAAAAAAAAAAAAATTAAATTTTGTATCAATCGGATATTATTTACTATATAATATATAATCTTATATTTTATACGTAATTTAAAATTATAAAAACTTGCAATTTTAAATTTTTTTTTGATAACATAGCTATTAATTTTTAATTTTTTAGAAATTTTGTAATCATGGAAGACATAAGAAGAAGATTTAATCCAATGGTGGATTTGTAAGCATGGAGTAAGGTTATAGCCTAAAGTTACGAGTATACAACTAATTTTATAACTAAGCTTTGTCATTTATCCTAATATTCACAAAAGACAAAAGGGCGGAGTACCAAATATTAGGCAAGGAAACAAAAGAATTGACTAGCTTAATTACAACCACCAAGTCTAAACTTCAAAGTTTTGAACCGATAAATGACTATTACTTGACAAACAAATCAAAATTGATTACATTAGAACATTTTAATTAGAGATGACTCAATTGTATGCTAATCCATTCATAATAGAACACTTATAATACAAATTTGATTTTCTTTATAGTTTATATTTTCGCTCTGTTTGTTCTAGCGATGATGTTTTCTAAAAAATTTGTCATTTTTCCAAAAAACATTCTTTAAAGCTATCTTATTTTCCTATATTTAGTAGCAACCTTAAATGAGTTGAAAAATAATCTCCCAACTTCTCTTAATTAGTTCCCCATGAGATAGAGTTATTTAAAAAAAAAAAATTTGTGAGAAAACAATATCTAAAAAATTTACCAAAAATAATTTCCTTTGATTTTTTTATTTTTTTATATTACCAAATACTAGAAAACACGAAAAAATATTCACACACAATTTTCAATAAAAAAAAAAAAAAACTCTTATACCTCAAATTCCGCTAGTAATTCTTATGATTTGCCTTGAATCGGTGCGAAACAACTTTTTGCTAATACTTTCGTTTTTTTTTTTTTTTTTTTTCCTAAGAAGAATGCTAACACTTCGTTTGTGTTGCAAGTTGCAACTAAATTCGATGTACGTTGAATATTGTTGGACAGGCATTGACCAATTTGAGACCAAGTTTAATCATTCTTTCTTTATTTTTTACAGCTTTCATCATCTCCCAAATTATTTCAGCCGAATTGGTTGAAAAAGTAGCTTACAGTGTTGTGCGAGTAATCATTAGGCAATTCCAGTTGAAGACGTGAAACTCCAGGCCAATAAATACAACCAGCTAATATTAGAATTAACATTTTTACATTAATTTAAGAGCTTGTCATTTTTTTTTTCTATTAAAAGACTTGCATTTATTGGTGTAGAGTACCACAAAACTAATATATTTCTTCGTAATAATTGTCCATGTTGCACAGAACAAACCTAAACAATCTCTGATGGGTCTATTCATACAACAATTCCACATATTCTGGACTAGGAAACTTGCATATGCGAAGGATATCAATTTGAAGTCACAACCATCAAAAGCTAAAATGCATTGTAAAATTAACTGAAACATCTAAAAGCACAAATGACTTTAGGTTGGAAACAATATGTAAAAGATAAAACAATCTCAACAAAAGCCTAAGAAAATAAATGAAGTGGTGCAATCAATTTCTTTCCACCACCACAAACAAGCCCATTTAGGAGGTTCCTGTCATTAGTCAGTCGCACGGAATGTACTGGCAGTATACAACAATGTCACTTTGAGTTCCGGCAAGCATATCCGAGTTCTCTATTTCTGACCTGACCGGGGAAAACAAATAACTAAAGGAGAAAAAACCTGATAAATGCATGCCCGACAAACCCAGTCAGCCAAGGTGATAATCTATATTGTTCTCACTTCAGTCCACAAAATGACAGCTTAATTTAAGGCAACCCTGCATAGAAGGTTTAACCAATAGTGTCACCTAAAAGAAATGATAATTTTTTTGTTTGTATTTTTATATTTCTCAGCCAGGTTAGAGAGAGAGAGAGAGAGAGAGACAGAGAGCTAGTTCTTCCGGCAGGTGATGAAGTTCATTTTTCAAACTTTCAGGGCAGCTTTGTGAACCATGGTTTCTTTGTGTATTTGGTGGCAACTCTTCTCAACAAGATCAAGCAGCTTCTCCAAGTTCATTGCCCACGAGTTAAGAATGTCATTGCTATCCTTTGCTGTTTGGAAACAGACTATTTCCATTGGCCTGTCAATCTTTGCCATCAGTGCCTTGGACACTACCATGTCTGAAAGATGCTTCTCCGCTTCCTAAATTGGAAAGGATAAATGGAATCAATTAGAAGAGATACAAATCTTGCCTTTATAGAAACGTAGCAATGGATTGCCATGTTAATCAAAAAGTAGGCGAAAAGGAAGAACCCAAATTCAGCATGCGATTTGAACTTTAGTATTTAATATACTAAGCAAATTAAAAACAATGCGGTTGAAGTACCTAACTATACCCCCGCCCCTTTTCCTTACCCACTAGTGATTATTCAAGGAACAAACTGTTGTCCAGCAGATGCTCCAAGATAATCACAGGGAGGGCTAAATGTCACATAAAATGTTCATATTCATTAGGACAAGAATTCATTGTAACTAGAGACTTCGTGTCTGTTTGGCTAGCTTATTTTTTGCCAACTTATTTTACTATTGGGTCCGGTTAATGTGTGTACCCTAAGGGCACACATTAAGTCATCCACTTTTGGAAACATTTTCTCGGGAATTGAAAAAGCTGTCAATACTTTTTCAATTTCCAAGAAAATTTTTTCCAAAAATGAAAATTATTGTGTGCCCTTAGGACACACATTAGTAAAATCCTTTACTATTTAGCTTATTTTTGCTACTATTCATAGGTTCCACTGCACTTTTTGCTACTCTTCATAAGTCTCACTGTACTATTTCAACTAACATTTACCTTTATCTACAATATTTTTCGCAAAAAAAAATTTTAATTTCAACAAAATAAGCGGATTCCAAACAGACCCTTCATATTCATTATATGTATAAAGGAATAATAAGTAATAAATAAAAAAATACACTAGAGACTTCATAAACTAAGTTAAAATCACATCAACAAACCTGGATACTGAGGCACAACAGCTCTGCAAGTCTCTTCAAGGTGATCCTTGCGTAATATTTTGAAACAACAAGAATGTTCTGAAAAAGGAAAATAATAAATTGCAAATGAATAATGATAAAATCATTGACAAGTGAAACAGCAGCCACCTAACTGCCCTGTCCTCTAGGGAAAACTTACATGTTCAATTACTCTCTGTCTTAGGTCTTCTGCTGCTTTGTCACCCAAAGAGCCTCCAAGCATGCTCTTTTCATTCTCAAACTCATCCTTGTATGCATTCCAAAGAGATGTCCATTGGACGACCTCCATTGTGACTAGTTGTTTCAACAGCAACCTATGTATAGCCCCCAACAAAAAAGGGAAAACCTCAGCCATCAACCAACATTAACAGCAGATACTGAATAAGTACACCAATGGTAGATGCACAAGCAACACTAACATCAAAATATGTACCTAAAATTTGGAAGCTCAGAAAGATTCTTATCATCCAAGGTTGAGTTAAGAAGGCTTGATTGCATTGGATCATGAGGTGCCAGAACCAAAAACCAACAGATTTTCCTCAGGACCTACAGGTAGAACAATGTCAAGAGGAAGTTTAAGAGTATAAAGGAAGAGATGAAATGAAAAGAAGCTTTACCGGAGTCCACAGTGCTGGGTTCTCTTTGACAGATGGAATGTCATAAATTGCCTTATAGCAACGACAAATTTCAAGGTAATCATTGTTATGGGTATAATACCTACAAAGTTGGTGAAACACTGGCGTAAGACATATATGTGTTAATTTGCATTTAAAGTATATATATAATCATTACATGAAGGACCATTAAGACAGCTGATACGAATCAATTCTGGAAAAGGTAAAGTATAATGTTTTCATTCAGCCATCTTTCCAGAACATCAACATTGACATGGTTTATGAAGTAACAGTAACAGAGGTGGTGGTATCAAAAGTGGTCAAGAGTGTTAGGGCTTCTGGTTGTTTAATCACTTATATTATTCTTTCATACCAATCCTCAGATAGTATAAGCATGTTGCACCTGAGCAACATATGACAGAGGTGGTGGTACCAAAAGTGGTCAAGAGTGTTAGGGCTTCTGGTTGTTTAATCACTTATATCATTCCTTCATACCAATCCTCAGACAGTATAACCATGTTGCACCTGAGCAACATATGGAATTCATGGAGCTCATATGCAAGTTCAGTTGTCACTTTTCATTCACATCGTAAATCAATCTAGCAATAAAATTTAAAAATCCCTTCTTAAACTTGACAACTAATCATCTCTACAACAGCTTTCATGACATCAAATGGTATGAACCAGATAAGAAACTATATCATAGTGGTCAAAGTAGATAAGTACTACTGCTAAAACCAACTTGACTAGTGGCAATGCCAAATAAGTCCAAGTGATCAATCTGATATTTTCGTAGAAAGAAGACAACAGTACCATAATAATGTATGGAATTTTCCATTGAGCATTAGGTCATTAATATATTCAATCAATAAGAAAGCAGGTACAATTGCAGGCAAGTTGAACAACTAGTTACCAGAATAATGTTTCGTATTTTTCATTGAGCATAATAAAGTCAAGCATCTTATATGATTCTCTGGAAAGTAGTAAGGAACCTATAACCTATAGGATATAGGCCCTAGGTCCTATAATTAATTAAAATTAAGCTTCTCCCTATAGGTGTTTTTTTTCCCATTTAAAAAAATAATGTCAAATCCACACTCAAATTTCTGGGAAATTTTCTGCTTGAAACCTTGTACAATGCAAAATACTTTCACCACAACAAACAAAGCTTTAACATTTACTAGAGCCACAAAAGATTATTGCATGCAAGGATTCAAGATTTTAATTGACATTGTATAAACTTTCAATAAAAAATTTGTGAAGGAATCAACATCTGAAAAGAGGCAGAAAGAAATTTATGGAAAGAATAAATAAAAATTGCAGTGAAGAAAGAAAATGCAAGAACCACTCTACCTTATCATTAGTTCATAGTAAATCCGCTTCAACTCCAATAGAGATGGTATATCAGCAGGAGCCTCTTCAACAAGATTGTCACCTTCTTTAGGCTTTTTCTTTTCTTTTGAAGTATCAATATCAAAAACCCTTGGACTGATCTTCCTTGACAGGATTTGGGCACGAACATAATCCTGGCGGTCTAAGCACAAACGTACCTGCAAATTGTTTTTTGAATCAAGTTACATGCAGTTAACATCAGTTTTATAACACTTCCCCACCCCCCACCCCCCCCAAAAAAAAAAAATCAGTAATGAACAAGTGCTGAGAATAATAAAAACAACACAAAAAGAAAGGCACATACTTGTTCTAGAATAAACGCAATTTTTTCAGTTTTTGCCATTGCACCAAAGGTTTCCACCTGTAGAGCTTGATAGTCAAAAAGTGTAAAAGGAAAAAAAAGGGTGGACAACTCCAACAATTGATTGATTTATTGAGTGAGAATTAAACATTTAAGAAAGCTATCACCAAATGAGACAACCCAAACTTACAGCAATTTCTTGCATCAAATCTGCAGCTTCAGCTATAAGCCCCTGTCCTTCCTTAATCTTTGCAAGTTTCTTGATCAAGCGAGCTCTTTCAATCTCAACATATATCTACAGAGCAATGGATGTTATTTTAAAAAATCAGAAGAAGACATATGGTGTTAAAGGCAGAACTAAGATACAGTTCCAAATATCCAATTCCTTAGGTTTTCCAATTAGTATATGCACCTGTACACAATAGACTTGCCCGCTAGCATCATTTCTACCTGAAAATACCCCACCTATTGAAAATATCCCATTATCCCCTTCACACCATTTATACCTGAGCAAACTCAATCTTACAAACAGAACATGATCACAATAAAGGAAGGCAAGTTCAAAATTAAAGCAACCAGAAAGGCAGTCTCCAGTGATATATATTTTTAGTGGAGAATTGTCATCAATTGTCCACATCCTAGCTTTAATCCCATGTTTGTTATTGAAAATTTAACAAATTAAGGCAAAAAGGAAGAAATGAAAACACCGTATGTGCAGGAGCCAAAATGTCAATATAGCAATGAATACATGTGGTAAATAATAGTTGGGGAACCTAAGGAACCGAGTGTTACAAACTGTAGCTATCTGCACTGTATTAAACCAGATACTTGGTTACGGAGCTTCAAATTCTTCATCACATGCTTACCTTCCCGGCAGATACATTGTTTAGTGTTTTGATGAGCTCTATACGAGTTTCAATATCTGGTGTCTCATCTATATATTGCATTGCTTGCTGGACCATTGCAGTTACAGCCTGGAAAAAACCAAAAGACCCATTAGAAAAAGTATAGACCAAAATATCTTTCGTGTTTAAAAATGAAAAGGCCAAATTACTTTTAGATATTATTTACAGGGATTCACCATCCATTATCATTTAAAGTAATGCATAAAAGATTGAAATTCTAATAGAAAACACAACAAATTCAATGCAGCATAAAGCAGCCTATACCAAGGGCATATACATTCACTTGGATTTATGCCCATACACAAGCACAAGCAAATACATATGAGATAATATGAGTACTGGCAAGACTATATCCACCTATACTCCCAAATTCTTTATTTGGTCAACAGTCTTAACAGCTAAAGCCGTTTGCAGCCTGCAAGTCCGTATCATTTTTTATGTTCCATTGTAGCCCAAAGATCCTATAAAATTTGCAAACTAAGACATTACTGGTCAAGTTGTTGATTCGTTATTGTTTACTCAACTTGATGAATACAGATATACCAACATATATTCACAAACATAGACAGACAAGCATTTTCATTTAAACCAATATGTTTTTCGGTAAGTAAATTCAAACCAATTTGTGCTAAAATCAAATATCTTTTATCCTAACTATATAGTCAGAACTCCCCAAAAAAAAA
This sequence comes from Quercus suber, assembly GCF_002906115.3. Lineage (NCBI taxonomy): Eukaryota > Viridiplantae > Streptophyta > Magnoliopsida > Fagales > Fagaceae > Quercus > Quercus suber. The sequence goes on from NW_027069502.1 coordinate 669,855, forward strand.
AAAAAAAAAAAAAAAAAAAAAATCAATAAAATGCCCCCACAATTTCGAATAAAGGGCAGCAAAATTAACTTGAATCAATAAGTGTGTGATTGGCATCAACTTATTTAGATTTTTGCAGACTTTTTTTTCCCCCTGAAAATGTGCTAAAGTATACTTGTACTTTGAAAAGGTGAGGTTTTAAAATGCCGTGCATAAAAACTAAAAGCTAAAAGCTGAACCAAAGAGTTGAAGCCAAACGGACACTAAGTAGGATCAATCAATGATGCAGGGAATGTGTTGGGCTGTGGGATCTGGTTTGGAAATGAATTAGGGAATGGTGAGTTTCTTAGAACTACTAATAGGTGGACAGACACCTCTGCAAGAACACACACTTCTAAGAAAGTACACACGCTAATGTCCTATTCAATCAACAAAACTGAGATCACTGCCAAGTGTCCAAATCCAATCAAGTACAGCTTCTACAATTATCCAGAAGTCTACTGAGTTAGTTACAACAGATTAGGATAGGCTTCTGGATCCCTAAATGCATACAACCTCCCATTTGGACAAAAACATAGCATAACTAACTAGCATCTCCTTTGCTGTTACTATGTGAATTATGGCTGCCCTTGCTTGTAGCCATTCAAACTAAACTTAGACAAAATGAAAAAACCTTTAAGATGTTCCTGCATCAATCAAGCACACAGCTTTAATGCAACTGACCAACTCAACATTTTTACACATAAAAACCCCATTCTCCTACCAGGCTCAAGAATTCATCCTTCTCCATGAAATACACAATTTCAAAAAAGAATACAGGATAGCAAAGATTACAATTACAATACATATAACCTTCAGCTACACATACACAACTTAACCACCATAAACCAAGTCACATTCTCGTGCCACTGAATCCCTATAAAAAAAAATAAAAAATCCCATATCTCTTCGCCAAATACACAAATTCAAAAAATTCCCCATAAGGAGTAACTATAACTCTATCAAAACACCCACAACCCTAGTTCAAATATACACACAAAACTGAACCAAACCAACGTCTCTAGGACTAAATCAACATATAACCATTACACCAACAATCCAAAAGGACACAAATTTAAACCCAACCATTACTAAACACACACACACACAGAAGCACAAAAAATAGTTTTTGGTTTTCTTTTTTACTTGGGAGTTACCTGCCTAAGCTAAGCCTAGCTAAAACACTATCAAAACACCCACATGCCTAATTCAAAAACAAACACACACAGACACAATTGAACCAAACTACTACTTCTACGACCAAATCGATGGATACCCACTACACCACCAACCCAAAAGAACACAAATTTAAGCCCAACCATCAACAACCAAACAATTAAAAATTCACATAATCAGAACCCCAAAACAGAGTTCCTTTTCTTTTGGTAATGGTTACCTCCTTAAGCTGCCTTAACTAAAACGCTATCAAACACCCATAACCCTAATTCAAACACTACACACAAAATTAAACCAATCCACCGCTTCTACGACCAAATCAACAAATACCCATTACACCAGAAACCCAAAAGAACACAAATTTAAACTCAACCAACCATCAAAACAATAACAAATTTACACAATCGGAACCCCAAGACAGAGTTATTTTTACCTGCTTAAGCTGGCCACGGCGCTTAGACAAAAGAACAATCTGATCGTTGAGAGTCTTCCATGCTCGTGCTTCGAAGCAGAGCTGAAGAATGTCAGTTACGGCCTTCTTTGTTCCGGCGACCTCGCCGGAAAGCCTCATCTGCTTCTCCACATTCAGCAATTGCTCTATCGATGACTCTAGATTCCCTCCTCCTTCCTGAAAAATAAATTTACCCAGATACAAAATCAATCAAAACCCAACAAAAAGATTGAAGTTTTAGCTTCAATTTGAAACTTTTGGATCTGTTTACCATTGTAATCGTTCTGTGTAAGATCCAAACCCTAGCTCTGTGAGAGAGAGAGAGAGAGAGAGGAAAGTGTGACGTGAGAGAAAGTAAAATAAAATTGATAATAAATAACAGATGGTTTTTGGTTGCTTTTCCTTTACGAAATCGGATTCCTCTAAAACCGGGTTTTACTTTTATTTTTTATTTTTTGCTCCAAATTGAACACTAGTGAAGTGACTAGGCTAATTTAAAAGGATTAGAAATATTGGAAAGTTAATATGACACATATTAAATTATTAATCTTCATTTTATATACTTTAATTATCCATCTCCAAGAGGCAATATATGAAAAACCATTATAATTATATATACTCCTTCAAGCATATTTATAGTTGTATTTTCAAGGATCAATTTTAAGTTTAATATTCTTCTAAAAAAAAAATTTAAGTTTAATATTATTTTCCTTATGCTTTATTATTTTTTAACTTTCTTATACAAGTTGTGAAAATATGCTTGAAAAGTATTTATGTTACTAGATTTTTTTAATCAAGATTGCTCGTGTGTTAGAATAGTTCTTGTTGGTTAAGTATTAATAATTATAATATCATCATAGTCTAACCTTCATTTAATTTCTAATCCAATCTTAATATCGTGAACTTCTCAATTTTGTGAATTTTTGAATGATTTAATTTTAAAAACAACTTTTGCAATTATGTCCTAGTAGTTTTAAATTTTAATACAATATTTATTGGTAATTGGGACACCATTTTTTTCTTAATAATTCTTATAATTTTTTAAGGTAGCAAGTTGTGATTGAAGTAACATCATTTTTATATTGATCCGCATAACATATTAATCCACACCACAATATTTTTATAACATATTGATCAAAACAATCCTTATCAACATTATGAAAATTAAAATTAAATATATTTTATATCTCTAACTTTATTGTATTTATTTTGTCATTCAACAATTTTATTGTATATAATACTTCCTAATAATATTTGTAGTTTTTTTCCCCTTTTGTACGTAATTGATCTACACTGATTATATTTTAGTATGGTTTATTTTGATCAAGCCCATTATTCTAGAATTTGCCAAACTAGCTTGATTTTTTAACTCTCACTATACATTATCTTTTTAAATTTTTTGTAAGATATAATTACTACAATATTCATCATCCTCTTTTTAAGTTGCAATCATAAATCATAGGGTAAATTACTTTGTAAATCTTTGAGTTTTTGGTGCATTTCAAAAGTTTCAAAATGTTTTATTCAAACCTAAAAGCTTCTAAAAACATTTCATATAGTTTTATTTAAATCTTAGAGTTTTGGGTAAATTTCCTTTAAACCTCAAAGTTTGGAATAAATTTCATATAAACCAGCTGATCACATGATGTTTAATGGAATTAACAAAAAATATGTGATAGAAAGCTTAAATAAAACATTTTGAAAGTTTAAGATTTAAATAAAATACTCCCAAAACTTTAAGAGACCTAAGATTTAAATCTCACATGTACCAAAAATCAATTGATATCATAACATGTTGATAAAAAAAACAATTATCATAAAGCAAATATTATAACTTGAAGCTCTATTAAAAACATCACCGGTATTCATTATAACTTAAGTAATATTATCACCTAACAACTTGGAAGGTCCCATGAGTTTCTTTAAATTTTTCTTTTAAAAAAATGGAAATTATTATATATTTTTTTTCTATTACTTTTTTTTGTTTCCCTTAAGAGTTTACTAATTAATTATGGCAATAGTATTCCATCAAAGTGCCTAAATACGTATCACGATTTTGTAAGTGGGTATAATATTTAAGAAAAAGTCTATAAACAATAAACAATTGTTTGATGACTCTTATGAGATGTCTATGAGACAATTAACTTATATGGAGAGCCATTTTGTCAAAAGCCAAAATATGTTGCCAAAAACCAATCTCTACTAAACATAAATTTCACCAAAACTCTAGAAGCACAATGCCCCCTAAAGGTATAAATATTATTGACTATGTTTAAGTTCTACGGAGTTCATTCTCAAAAAAAAAAAAAAAAAAAAAAAAAAAAAAAAAAAATTATTGACTATGTTTAAGTTCTATGGAGTTCATTCTCAAAAAAAAAAAAAAAAAAAAAGAGCTCTACAGAGTTGGGAAAAATAGTGTTTGGTAATGTTGTTCTAGTAACATTGTTTGTATTTTTTAGAAATACATGTGAGTGAAAAAGTGTATGAAAATACTTGTAATATTATTTAAACACTGAAAACTGTTGTTCTAATATCCACACAAACTCTTATGAGATGTCTATGAGAATGCGTGGATATTGTAGACAATCACACTTTTTTCTTGGACCCATTTTTTCAAAATAAAGAACTGAAATATATCAATAAAATAATGTTTTTGTCTTGTTGATATAACATAGAGACTTAGAGCAACCACATCAGTTCGGCCAAATTTTTCTATATATTTTACACTAAAAACCTATTTTTTCTATTTTACAATACCACTTTTACAAAACACCCACATCAATCCATCTAGTATACACTATATTTTATATAAATAATATTTTTATATTCTTTTTTTTAATATTATTTTATCTACCCATTTCTTTTTCCAATACTTCCTTTTCTTTCTTCTTCTTTCTTTTTCCTTATCTCTACCGTTTCCTCTTTCTTTTCTTCCTCTTCTTTCTTCTTCTTTCTCTCACAGTCAAAACCCAGTAGCACCAGAGCAAGAACTCCACCAACACCACAACCATCACAAGCACCACAACTCTCCAATCCACTGATCTTCGTCAACCCAGAAGCACCATCACAAGCACTCCATCAACACCAATCTCCATCAACCCACAAAATTGATCTCCATCAACACCGATCTCCGTCAACCCATCACAAGCACTCCATCAACACCGATCTTTATTAACATCGATCTCCGTCAACCCATCACTGATCTTCATCAACACCGATCCACATCAACCCATCACTAATCTCCATCAACATCGATCCACATCACCGATCCAAATCGCCTCCCTAATCCCAATCCACAATCACCGATCACCGATCCAATGATTTTGTTCTAGTGGTTGATTTTTTTGTTGATTTTTGATGTTTGTAGTTGATTTTTGATTTTGTGTCTGTGAGAGTGTGTGTATCAGAGGAAGAAAGAACATGATGAGGGAGGGTTAGTTTTGCAGACGGAGAAGAGAGGGAAAAAAAAGGAGCGAATAAAAAATTATTAAATTATTATATACACATGCTACAGTAACCGTGTATATATGCACGGTTACTGTAGCTAGTGGATAAATATACAAGATTTTGGAAGCACTGATGTGGAGCAATTTTGAGACAAAATGTATAAAAATTGTGTCTTTTTTTATTATACAAGACTTTACATCCACTGATGTGGATGCTCTTAGTGTGCGTTTGGGAAGCGTGTTCTGTGCTTCCCAGCGTTCACGTTTGCGTTTTCAACTCTTTTTTTTTTTTTTTTTTTTTTAGCCGTGATTGTTAACTTTGGAGTGTCTAGCGTTCACGTTTGCGTTTTCAACTCTTTTTTTTTTTTTTTTTTTTTTTTATTTAGCCATGATTGTTAACTTTGGAGTGTGAATAGTGCACACACAGTAATTTTTTCAGCAACTTTTCAGTCACGAGACACACAAACTTCACTTTTCAACAACTTTTTCATTAAAAATAGGTCTCGCGATATTGTTCATACATTTAAAAATTATTTTGCTATGGTGTTTTTCAATTTTCAGTTTTCAGTTGTATCCAAACGGATCCTCAGTCAAAAACGTATATCAGGAGGAGTAGACTCATCACTGAGTGGTAACTCTAGTGTCTTGTTGCATTTTTTGGAAAAAAAAAATGTTGTATGGGTTACACACTTGCGTTTTTTGAAAAACAAAATAAAATAAAATAAAATAAAAGTTGCCATATGGGTTGGTCCTGTGTCTTGCCATTTGCTTTTTTTGAGAAAAGTTACATTAAAAAATAAGGAGTAAATAAGAAATAAAAAAAAAGATGCCATATTGTCACTTTTTGAGTCACTGATGGAGGCAAGATATTTTTTTTTTCTTCTCTTTTGATCTCAGCCACACACGTCTTGTAAGTAGTAACTCTTGTCCTTGTCTGTAACTCTTGAGTTGTCCCCTACTCAGTTACTCTCATTTCTCCTTTTTAGACTTCTGCTTTCACTCTCAGATTCAGAACTCAGTCACTTATCAGCCACCGTCATTTTTGTTCCAAACCCTAATCCCGTTGAACAAGTATTTAATATTTCCTTCTTAATCTCAGGAGAGGTAAAACAACTGAATTCAACGAAGATAAGTCAAAAACAACTCTATATAGACATCTATTCATCGTTATCGAGCAATGGGAAATAAGGGACAGAAGCCTCAAAAGAAAATCTTGAGCTCTATTTTGTGGTAGGAAAGTAGAAGTTAATTAATTGGGTATTGACAAAATTGACTAATGCAGGTACAAGCTTATTAATTAAGCTTTCTAGAAGGATGTAGATGATTGATGAAAAAAAGTTCTAAAAAAAAAAGTAAAAAGTTAATGATGACAAATAGTAAGGAGCTATTTATCTGTTCATTTGCCTTGACACCAGGTGCTGGTAAAAAAAAAAGAAAAAGAAAAGAAAAGAAATAAGCCAGACACAGACGCTGGGCTCCAAAACGCAAACCAAACGGAGCTTTACATAATGAGTATCAATATCACAATGGCCTTTTGGACAATAAAAATGAAGTGTAATTCATTTCCAAATAAATGAATAATGTAACCAAAAAGTCAATTTAACTCTCAATCCCTTAAAAGGCAACACCAAAATACATACTTGTTGCATCATCAAAGAGATGCATCAATCTTATAGAATGTGATTATTGTAATTTTACATCAATGTAAATACCTAACTCTTATAGTAGATTTCGGGATATGTGCTAGGATAGTCTTGTATAGAAAAAGTTTTTCACAAACTAATCTTCATTTCTTTTTATCATATTGGCTAAAACAAAAATTTCCTATCAATGTGTCTAAATGGCCTAAAATATTATGCTTTTTTTAAGTAGATGCAACATTTGACAAAAGTTATCAAATGACAAATACTTGTGTGCTAACTCTAATGAAAAATCCGTAGGCAAATGACCTATATGGAAAACAGCTTTTATCAAACGACACTATACATTGACAAGCACCAATAATTCTTGAACAACAGTTTTTTTAAACTCAATGAGGGTTGCACTTCCTAATCGTGTGAATATTGGTTTCATTTGTGGACTCCGTTGTATGAATTAAGCATCGAAGACAACTTATGAATTGTTGAATTTTCTTGTTTTTTTTCCCTATAACACAAAGAAGCTTCAACAACAAAAGATAAATTATGGATAAATATGGCATGAGGAGATTTGTAATGTTAGAACTAATAATGGTTTTGCTAACAATAGTAGTAGTTGAATACCCTCATGCTCATTTCTATAACTCTACACCTTCTCCATGCTCTTTTACTCCCATTATATATCCTCCTCCTCCTCGTCTCATTTCCTTTTCAACAGGATTTAAAATTACACTATAACAACAAATCTGCTGTATGCTAATATGTTTCGGGGCAAATGTCATATGAGATGAATTGTCTCAAATGATGAATTGTCTCAAATCATAAGACGTACTAAATCGTGTATTTCTCATGAATGCCATTAATGTTCATTTTCAGGAAAAGCTATGCAACATAGTATGATTTTTAATTCTTAAATATTACAAATCTTGTTCATTTTGTCATACATGCACATGCACATACACAAAAACTAGCATACAATACACTTAATATATATATATATATATTCCTACCTTAGCAAATGATTTTCCCCATTTTTGGTTAATGTTATTTGTGTTGTTATAGAATGTGTTATCACTACAAAAAACGCAGGTTATAGCCGCGTTTAAAACTTGTGGCTATAGCAACTAAAAACATGGCTATAGATCCATTTCTATAGTCGTATTTTCCATAGCTGTGTTTTTAGGCGTAGCTTATACATCATGACTATAGGTTCGACAAGTCTATAGCCACGTTTTTTCAAACGCGATTATAGGGTGTACACATATTTTAGTCGCGTTTTTAAAACATGGCTATAGGTCTTAGTTCAGTCATATTTTAAAAACATGGCTATAGGTATAGATTCTCAACCTACAGCCATATTTTAAAACGTAGCTAGGTTTTTTTTTTTTTTTTTTTTTTTTTTTTAAGGGCAAATCACAAATTCCTGTCTACAAAATCTACTTGATTACATATCAACCTGTCTACAAAATCATCAACTTGTCTACAATATTCAACCTGTTTACATTCAAACCAACATATCAAGGAAGTAGCGTATGTAATAAGTAAAGGGCTTGCTTTAAAATCAAACAAATAGAAGTGTCATACATAATGCAGAAAATATTCTATTGGACTTAGGCATATACCCGTCCCTCCATCCCCCCTTTTGTTTGTGTGTTATAAGTACAATATGTTGGTTCTTAGGTAGAATTACCCATCCCCCTCTCTCTCTCTCCATGCAAGTGGAAATTCAACAAAATAGGCTTGAAAATACCTTTAAACCTATTTAAAGGCTCCTAAAAACTTTATCTATAGAGTATTCCACTTCATATAAGCACTGCCACTGTATCCATGCACTCATGCATCTAGTTACTGTTTAAATAGTTTTTTTTTTTTTTTTTTAACACCTAGCTAACATCAATGAAAAATGAATTAAGAAAGAATAAGAAACAAAATTAATGCATTTAAAATTTGGTGGATTGCAGTGCCTTATGACACTCAAAAACTAGCTTTTCTGGTAAGCATATATGATTCATATATGCCTGCTTGATTTTTATCAATGTATTAGAATGAACAAAGGCAAATAGAAGATAATTGCAATTACAAGTTGGGTTATGGAAATAAGATGGAGAACTTGTGCTTAGCACATTTTTTGAAGTAAAAAAAAATGATGGATTTCTTACTAAAATAGCAATGCAAATAGATAGAAATATGTATTCTATCAACAAGTCTAAATGCATATTAACAGCACTATCATACCAATTATATGTTTATATATATCATTATCATACAAGATTTATTAGCACTTTTTTCAAGGATACTTAATAAAGATTCTAGAATATGTATATCTATAGATGCATATTAACAGCATTATCCTACCAATTATATATTTATATATATCATCATCATACAAGATTTATCAGCACTTTTTTCAAGGATACTTAATAAAAATTCTAGAATAGGCATATCTATAGATGCAACCCATAAAGATGATGCATAAGATTACAAGCTAAGTCAAAAATTAAACATGGTTTTTTGTTCGGTTCTATACCTACAGAACGAATCTTGATAAAAGTCCCTAGGCACCATAATCACCCCAATCCATATACTCCAGGATCTTTCAAGTACTAGCAAGCTGTAATGGCATTCCCGCTAGTGCACCTTCCCCATAGATCTTTATACACAAACCTATAAGAAAAAAAAGCGTGGAAGACTAAATAAATAAAAAATTCACTTTAGGATATTATTATTAGAAAATCCATTTTAGAGGCAAGCCAGATAAAATCACCTTGACTTGCTTTCCATCATCGGCAAATGAAACAGCAAGAACTCGAACAAGTTCCATTAAAGTACATATTCTATAGACTTCCTGTGTATCATAAGATATTGTTAAAAACAAAAAGACATTTGGAAATTAATGAGTATATGGATACAGTGGTGGTGCTTATGTAAAGTGGAATACTCTGCAAATCTTTTCCTTTTTGCAGTAAATGAAATAAAAAATAAAATAGCATATTCAGTTGGCATGGACAACTTTTTTCTCTTATTTAAGAGGTCCAATAATATATATATATATATATATATTAATGTAACTGTAAGACCAAAATACATTTGCCAAAAACAGAGAAAAGCAAAAAGAAATTATTGTTCATTTGAATAAAAATAAAGATTATCCAACTGCCATTCTTTAGAAACTAAGCCTCTAAAATGCTCAAATTTTTATTATCCCAATGCCATTCTCTATCCAGGTGAACAAAAACCAAGCAAAAGTAGAAGAATTATTACTTTTTTTTTTATAGGTAAAAAGACTAAAATTCCTTACCTCTACAACATCATTGAAATCCTACTTTTGGTGAAATGCACCTACCCATTTAGAGTGATATGCAATTCTGCCAACCAAAAACTAAAAGATGATACTAGAATCTGAAATTTTGAGTCTCCAAATTCCTAGCCACATGAGATCATTTTCAAAATACAAGAGATTCAGCTAAAATTTTTTGTTTAGAAACAGATTCTCATTCTTTCAAGGGCACGATCAACCTGTCTATAATATTAAAATAATATATTATATATATACATTCAAATTAACACAGCAATATTCCTGCCTACAATATTCATTCATGATCAACCAAAAAAGAATACAAAAGGATTTGATCAATATCCATTCATTCATGATCAACCAAAAAAGAATACAAAAGGATTTGATCAATATCCACAGAGAGTCCTCATCAATCATCATCATCATCTTGAATATATTAAAGACATCATATTAATATCACATAACAATGCATTGCAATAAGTTGAGTTTCGTTAAATTACATTTATTTGGTACCTGAGAAAGCTGTGAAGAATGCATATGTGGGCTAAATTGGGTAAACATTTCTCTCATTTGCAACATCATTTCTCTCATTTGCTCTTGATACCTCGCAACTAATTGGGCTAGTGATTGGGCGAGTTGCTCTTGATGCCTCGCCTCTGACTGGGCTAGTTGCTCCCTCACAAATGCAAGTGAAGTCTCCAATTCTGTAATCCTCTAGATCGTTTCACTTGACGACGGTGGAGTCAATGTATACCGTGAAAGGTTTGACCCACTTCTTCCTGATGGGGTTGGTCCAAAACTCACCTCACGTACACGTCCACAGCGCTCTGAACCCATCATTTGGGCAAATGCATCATCTTTGGACCATAGGATTCCACCACCATGCTCTCCTTGTAGTGGTGTGCCCTCTTCATTCAAAATTTCTTTCATCCTAGCCTGTTTTCCACAAGAACCAAATAACACATTACTTTCTATAAACAATACAAACACAAAATACGAAAGAAATAGAATACAAATAGTGCTTACAATGTTCTTTCTTGCTTGGGCAATGCCAGGAGTCCCATCTTTGGTAATGTAGACTTTTTCATTAACAATTGTTTGCTCCACTGCCACCCCTATTGATTTCGACTATGTCATATTCAACAGTTTCATTACTTGAGTTAAAATTGATGTTGGTGATATCTGTTAACATTATCAATTTCCAATTACAAAAATGATGTTCTCATGGCAATAACACCTATATATATATATATATAGCCCGTTATAAAATAAGTTGGAAGAATATAACTCGTTTAAAAAAGAACAAATCAACTAAATAATGCAAATAAATAATGATTGAAATAAAAAGAGTAAATAGAAATATACTTTTGTAAAGATTGAGAGATAGAGAAATAACTAAAGTTATTGGTTGTATGAAATCTGGAAAGAAAGCAATAAATTAATAAAAAAGGACAGCAACTTAAGAGAAAAATGTTTGGTATCAAAAACTCAAAACATCTTTTTGGCTAAGTGAGTCAACTACTTCTAAATTGATTAATCCTAATATATCTTCAACGAATTTCAAAGAATGAATAATATATTATATCATATTGTACAATAATTACCTACAAGCCCACAACTGATTACTTCTAAAAATTGAATCAGCGCATAAGAAGAGAATCAATCAATAGTAGTTTTAGACAAAACATAGGCAATCCACTATTCTCTCATAAGCAAATAAGTGAATCTTAAGGTATCAAACCAATTTCCTATACCCATTCCAATTTGTTCAAATATAAAATGTTATCATCTAGAAAATATTTATAGTAATAGCCAAGACTGGTATTTCCTGTAGTTTCCACATGAATGGAGAAAACAATATATAATTATATATGAATAAAGCTAAAAGATTAGTAACTAAAATTAACACACATAGTTTTGAAAAGTGATTATTTTCAATATCTTCAACCACATAGATATATAGCTAATAGAGTGAAAAATTGCTTGAGACAATTATATATAGGCAAATATTTTTCCACTAGCATACAACATGGGGACCATTTACTACATCTGACACCATCCTCTAATAATTATAGAAATCATTGCTCTCCATTTCTCGCTAAAGCCACATTACTCCATCATGTACAAAAGAAAGTCTAACATTTTGATAATCAATTTTTTATTTAACCAATTTAACAAAGATCATGAATAAGCTTGAGCTTATTTACTAGATTGGTTTACCAAGTTTGAACACACACTAAAAATCATATCAATCATGTTCAAGAAGCAGATTATCTACGCTAAGAAAGCTCAATGGTTAAAATACTAATGCATAAATAGGTAGTTACAACCAACTTGTCTTCTTATCCCATGAGGCAGTTCCCAATCAAAATGAGATGTGAACATTTTTGTGATAATGTATGATAGTGTGCGATGGATGTTTGATAATTTAAGAAACTTTAGGACAAGTACCAGTTGTATATAGTCTACATGATAACATGTGATAATGTAGCAGATCTAATGCATTTTTTACTATGATATCAGTAGTATGGGCAAAACTTCTAGGCCTAGACCTTGCTATCTCTTTCTATTTACCACGACTCTGCTTGTTCTTGTCACTTAATATCTGCAAACATATTCCCGGCCAAAAAAAAAAAAAACTCCTGAATAAGTCTACTTGGTAAATTTAAATACTTCGTCATATGTATATTACCACAAAAGAAAATAGAGCAGAAAGTAGCAGTACTGTGTTTTATCCAAAAACCAATAGTCAATCAACATCATGTACTACTGTTGGTTAGCTCATGACGGTTTTTTTAATGTACAGCTTCTTTTGTCATCCTAAGTTTATAGCATTCACATTTTAATAACTTGCTCCTTCGACCCCTTCTCAATTCCCTAGTTGATGCATTCCCAGTTCATTTAATCAAGTGGTGAGACAAAGTATAATGCAAGAATTGACCCTACTCATAATGACATTTAGTACAATGGCTGTAGATGACAGTTAATTATATCTTATTTTCATACTACCTTAATCTCTTTCCAACAATCTACTTTATACGCTCCTGGGACACTTGTCCAAGTAGCAGCTTTGGGCAATAATAAAGGTTGCTGCTAAAAGTGCCCAACCACCTAGTAAATGTTTGATCTCCCCAATCGATTGGCCAGTGGTATTTAATTCCAACTTAATTTTTATGTTAACTGAAGATCCCAAATTTGTTGAAGCTCGTTTTTTCACACTTTTTATACCCATTATTGGTTACTAGAATTTCTTGAGTATCATTTGTATATAGTAAACCACCATTAGGAATGAATTTTCAAAGTTCATAACTAATGAAAAATATCACACCACAAAAAAAATTTGCATCTAGTAATAAATATCAAACGTTATATTTGAAGACATGTGAACTACCTAAGTGTTGTGTCTCATCATCACTTGCAGTCGGTCTTGCACCCTCAGAAATATGGGTGTCCTCATTTCTTCCTCCACCCTCTGTCGTGAATGCGACGATCCTTGGCCAACTTTAACAAGCAGCAATCGACGTTTTCTTCCCATTCTTGGTTCAACAACTTAACAATACAAATATAATATAATTATAGAAACAATCAATTGCATATAATGTAAGTGATAAGGTTATTGTCAAACAAGATGCAAACTTGCACTTGTCAATATTTCGAGCAATTACCAGTCTTAACAACATGAAGAAATAACAATCCTAACATATGCAAGATTTTCAAACTTTGCACACCATAGAACTTTACAAATTCTACTTCTAATTTATGAGTTCAATAATAATTGTAACATAATCACACATAATACACCAATAAACTATTACACTACTCATCCTCATTGTACTCGTTTTCGTTGTCATCCTCATTGTTGGACTCATTGTCAATAAACTCACAATTTTCTAAGTTGTCCATTTCATGAAGATTTCTTTAACAATAATAGAGGCATAATTGTCATTCCCTCTAGATCATCTCGAGCCCAGCCAATGTTGTCACTACAACATCATTACTGTTATATTATACAGAACATTCTCAAAACATTCTCACAAAACCTATATGCGTCATCCTCATCACGCTAGGGACCAATACGCATCAAACACATCTCTAGCTTTAGTTTTAAACACACAACATATCAATTCTTTGTACCTTTTATCTTCCATCTATAAAACTTANTTGTCAAACAAGATGCAAACTTGCACTTGTCAATATTTCGAGCAATTACCAGTCTTAACAACATGAAGAAATAACAATCCTAACATATGCAAGATTTTCAAACTTTGCACACCATAGAACTTTACAAATTCTACTTCTAATTTATGAGTTCAATAATAATTGTAACATAATCACACATAATACACCAATAAACTATTACACTACTCATCCTCATTGTACTCGTTTTCGTTGTCATCCTCATTGTTGGACTCATTGTCAATAAACTCACAATTTTCTAAGTTGTCCATTTCATGAAGATTTCTTTTAACAATAATAGAGGCATCAATTGTCATTCCCTCTAGATCATCTCGAGCCCAGCCAATGTTGTCACTTACAACATCATTACTGTTATATTATACAGAACATTCTCATAAAACATTCTCACAAAACCTATATGCGTCATCCTCATCACGCTAGGGACCAATACTGGCATCAAACACATCTCTAGCTTTAGTTTTAACAACAACATATCAAACTTTGTACCTTTTATCTTCCATCTATAAAACTTGTGTAGCTTGAGATGCCAAGACATATGGTTCATCCATCATTTCATCCTTATTATGTATGAAGTGTGTAAAATTAACCACAGGAAATCCAAATTCATCAATCTTATATCCTCTTTTATTTTGATCATCAACCCATTTACACTTGAATAATACATGTTTGATATTGTCAGAATAATTCAACTCGATAATATCAGTTAAAACACTATAGTACGTAATGCCACCTTTTTTTTTTTTTTGGAGAAACCAAACCAGTAGTCTGGGCATATATTGAAAACAAGCAACTAATGAACATCAAAACCTACCAAGGGGGCAATGTTAGCAGGCATTACATCAGACCAAACTTGGCAACCAACCGAATCCTTAGCTTTTTTAGCCAAGGCACCCGCCACAATATTACCACTACGAGGAACATGAACAAACAACACAAACAATATTACATCTTTTCTGTTTGTTAATTTTGTTCATGTTCCTCGTCGTGGTAATATAATGCCACCTTCATGAGTGACATTAACTTCACTATTCTATGTTTTTCTATTTACCTCATCGTTTAAACTCCTAAATTTTAAGCATTTATGACATAATGCTTCAGCCACTTTACTATATTATATGGCTATTTGGAAAGTATAATAAAGGTATCACTAACTCCCTCCCTTTCCTTGTCAGCATGTCAGCATCAGTCATTGACATTACCTAACATAACCAAATGAATTTATTATTAGTAGTATTGTAATTCTATTTATGAGAATGTTACAAGTTTAAGAAGTTGAAAATGTCACACGTACACAACACCTAAACCAACCACAAAACCTCTCCACGTGGTGCTTATAAATAATAGCATCAGATATATGATGATGGCCCTTTCGAAGTTCGTCTTCTATCAATCTTTTGTGTATGTTGTGCAAACAATTGTATCAGGGTTAATAGACCTAACAAACATTGGATTAATGTGCAATGATATTGTTATACATAGTGCTTACTTATGAAACTGATTAATATTTTTGGAATTGAATAAAACGTAGCGATGGGCTTGGGTCAACTCTCTATTGTCTAGTGTCACGCTCGAAACCTCCCATGTTGACTCCTCAATCAGCCTAGTGAGTCAATTGAATATAGTTTCAATTCCTTTCATATACCATATACAAAATGTTAAGCACTCATCTACTAAGTATTCTTTAGCAATAGACCATTAGAGCAACTTTATTTCATACATAAGACTTAAGGCGTGAGAGGTACCTATAAAGGAATGAGAAGATCAATAAGTGACAATAGTTATTCGAACGCATACATGAAGCTCATAGTTTATTACACACGTCTTACCTCTCAATGGGATACATCCAACGGTAGTGAACTGGATCTCCACCTTGGCTTCAATAGCTAAGTGCATTACCAAATGTACCATCACTGTAAAAAAAGATGGAGGAAATATATTTTCCAATTCACACCACGTCACTGCAATGTCTGCCTCAATAATCGCAATATCTAAAACTTTAAGGGTTTTGAAACAAATTTTTCTAAAGAAACAAGCTAACTTTATCAAAGGCTTAATAATTTGAGATGACAAAGATCCGTGTAATGCTATTGGAAGGAGTTGCTACATCAAGATGTGATTATCGTGACTTTTCAAACTAGAAATCTTATGTTCTTTCAGATTGACACGGTGTGAGATATTGGAAGCATATCCTCAGGCACTCTTACGTCCTTCAAAACTTGCAAGAAACCATCTTTCTCCAATGCAGTCATATGAAAACAAGCGGGCGGTATAGTATACTTATCATCACTTTTTCATTGTAGGTGAAGTTCACTCCATATTCCCATGTCTGCCAAGTCAAGGCGTGCCTTGTAATTATCCTTTGTCTGTTCTTTCAAATTCAGCAACGTGCCAAGTATATTGTCCATCACATTCTTCTCTATATGCATCACATCAAGATTATGTCGCAACTTGTGATCCTCCTAATAAGGTAAGGTGAAAAATATATTTATCTTCTTCCAAACACATTGGTCTGCCTCCCCTCTCTTTCTTTAATTGTAAGCAAGTTGACATTTCTTTCCCATACAATGTCCAACTAAAATTTCAATCTGCATAATTATGTTTGATGCAACTGGTGGTATAGGTCATCCTAAAAAAAAAAAAAAAATTATTCGGCTAGTTTTATAGCCACGTTTTCTAAACACTGCAATAAGGCCTATCCAAAAAACGTGGCTAAAACACCTATAAATGTGGGTATAGGTCATCTTAAAAAAAATATATATATATATATATATTTGGCTAGTCCTATAGCCACATTTTCTAAATCCAGCAATAGAGCCTATCCAAAAAACGCGGCTAAAAACACCTATAAATGCAATTATAGACTTAACCTAGAGTCGCATTTTAAAAATGTGGTTATAGGTCAATAATTTAAGTTGCGTTTACTAAAAACACGGCTATAGGTTGGCTATAGCCGTGTTTTTGTAAACGTGACTTAAAAAAAACGCGACTATAGCCTACATGTTTTGTAGTGATATTCCAAATTTTATACTATTGCACCATAAAATTAATAATAATAAGTTTACCCTACAAATTTATAATTTTGGTTATTCGTGTTTTTTACTTCTAAATTGCAACAAATCAAATAGCATTTATAATACATAACTCAAATGTCTTTTATTGATGCAATTCAAAGTTTGAAATTATATATATATATATATATAGTATCAGTCAATGATACAAGGCCATTTTCACAATTCCATTGATGCAATTAAAAGTTAGAAATTATATATATTTACTATCGGTCAATAATACACTATTTTCATGATTCCATTGTGTATGAATGTTAAACATTCTTATTATTAAATAAATTTATTGCAAATTTTGAAACATTTAAAAGTTGTTTATGGTATAATTTTGTTTAAGTTTCACCATTTTATTAATTATTATTAGATGAATATCTAGTAAATCTTTTTTTTATGGGAGGTAAATCTCATTATTATATCACATATTCATTTATGCAAATATGCATGCAAAATTTATATAAACTATATCTCATATACTATTCAACTCATATATTTATGAACTTAGTATTAAGGTAAAAGTATAAAATACCAAAATTTTGATAGGTTAAAGACAAGGGGATTTTTCAATTTTTACCATCTTGATATGTAACAAGTCTGATTATAAGATTTTTTTTTTTTTAATAAAAAACTAGGGTGGTTTTGATAAAATATTATCCAACAGTTTCTCTTTTGATAGTATTATAATAGTAAACAACAAAAATGATTTGTGTGGTGTAATATTAATAATAAATTTATCTAGAATTGATTCTCAAAAAAAAAAAAAAAAAGTTTGCCTTTGAATTACTCTTATGGTAATATTCTTATTGTAGGGATAAAAGCCCGAAATCATATATTGGGTCTTGGACTTGGTTCGAAGACATTAAATGGTCCGAGAAGGGACAAATAGTTATGAGGGGTTCCAATTTTAAAGTCCCATAAACAAGGAACGAATGGAAGGTGGTCTGAGGAGGAACTCCTCCTCGAATATGATCAATGCAACTCAAATCTGTATTATAACAATCAAGGTGACATTCTAAAAAGTTCCAGTAATAAGGACGTGCATCATACACGTATAAAAGTGATGGGAACTCAAAAATATTTAAGGAAAAACTGCTACCACCGCATTAAATACATTGCAACTATTTTTCTAGCCACATTTATATGAAGAAGACTCTTGAACAGTGCTGTCTTTGCTATCACGACTCACAGAAAGCCAAAGAGGGTGTCTGATGGGACAGACACTTCAGTAAGGGGTCAGATGGTCAATAAGTGTAGGATCAAGATGGTCCAAAGGGAGATATATAAAGTGAGTGACCCTCTATGAGAAGGGGATTAGAAAAATAGAGAGAGAAGACTGTAGCAACCAATGTTGTACTTGTAAACAGTTTAAATCAATTTACATAGAGAATTACCTCCTCGGACAATGAAATTTAGCTTGTTCTATGTTCCTTGTTCTTTCTTAATCATCTCTTGAATCCATGTTAGCCGTTATCTAATTCATTAGGGCCTAATTCTTTGACCCACTCTCTACAAATTTATTGGTCTAGGCTCATTGGGCCAACATTCCTTATTTTTTAGGCTTAGGCTGTAAAATGTGTCCTTACAATTGGCACCGTCTGTGGGAAGAACTTGTGTGATAGTGAGTGCAACGGTCAACTATGGTAGGTTCAGGTCCACACTAGGCAAAGTCCATAGCATCCCAACACGAAAATCCTTTCGCTAACCTCGAACGCAAGCGGGATCGAGAAGGCATCGTACACACCACACATACTAGTAAAAGTCATTCTCGAGTTGGGAGTCATGTCTTTCAGGAGCAGAACCATAGAACCATTCAAAGGGAGACTGACGATTTAAAGAAGAAGCTACGCCATGCACGACAAAAATGAACTCCCTCCAGTTCTGACATCTCCTCCAATGATGAAGAGGATGCTAGTTATAGGCAAAGGTCAAGAACTCCACCAAGCGAGTCTTTCTCCTACGATAAAGAGCACTATCATAAGCGAAGATACAAGAACCTGCCTCATAAAGGTTAGAATTAAATCTCCAAATCACCTTTCACGCGCAAGATAGAGAGGGCAAAACTTCCTCGGCAATTCTATCAGCCCACGTTCACCATTTACAATGGTTGAACGGATCTTGTAGAACATGTGAGCCAAGTCAACCAGAGGATGGCTGTCCACTCTAAGGATGGGGCTTTGATGTGCAAAGTATTTCCCTCAAGTTTAAAACCTGTGGCGATGAGATGGTTTGATGGTCTGAGGGCCAATTCCATAGATTCAGATTCCTTTAAGGAGCTCACCCGGACCTTTGGCTCTCGCTTTATCACATGTAGTAGGGTACCTAGGCCCTTGGACTCATTGCTGTCCTTATCCATACGAGAGGGGGAGACTCTGAAAACATAATCGGACAAATACTAGGAGATGTACAATTAGATAGATGGTGACTTTGATGTCGTGGCCATCAGTACTTTTAAGGTTAGCCTCCCTGCCGAGTACGGTTTAAGGAAGTCTCTGACTGGCAAACTTGCTACCAGTGTGATCCAACTCATGGACCAGATTGATAAGTACAAGAGGGTTGAGAAAGACCAACAGCAAGGGAAAGGTAAAGCGAAGGTTATCCTTCAAGAGATGAGAGATTTCAGGTCGGACCGATTCAACAATAATCGACCTTGGAGAGATTTTGCCGGACAGTCAAGGTCTGCTAATACTTAGGTGGTTAATGTAGTGTTCTGAGAATCGATGCGTTAGGTTTTGGGGAAGATTAAAAATGAGCTGTTCTTTAAATGGCCAAATAAGATGGCAGGAAATCCCATGAGATGCAACCAGAGTCTTTACTGCCACTACCATTAAGACTAGGGACACACTATAGAGGATTGCAAGAATTTGTGGGACCTTTTGAACTAGCTGGTCCGAGAAGGAAAGTTGAAGCAGTTGTTGCACCATTCCGGTGGCTAGGCAGAGCAGACAAGGTCGGATCCCGGGAGAAATGCTTCTTCAAGACCTCCTCTGGGAATGATCAATGTCATCTTTGCTGCTCTCGGTAGGACCGGTTTGGCTGTTCATCGAGGACAACAATTCGAAGCCAAAAAGAGCCAAAGTAGAGATCCAATCGGTCTTGGGTTTCTTAGACGAGGATAAGATCGGAACCATCCAACTCCATGACAATGCGTTGGTAGTCACACTCACGATAGGGGGGTATGATGTGAAAAGAGTATTGGTAGATCAGGGTAGTGTTGTCGAGATTATGTATCCCGACCTATACAGGGGGCTGAATTTGAAACCCTCAAGGGAAAGTCTATTATTCCAAGAGGTCAGATTAGACTACCTATACAGACCGGTTCAGAAGTGGTGGAGGTGGATTTCATTGTGGTGGACGCTTATTCACCTTACATAGCTATTATGGCCAGACCTTGGCTTCATGCCTTGTGAGTCGTCTCTTCTACCCTACACCAGAAGGTGAAATATCTGTCGGAGGGCCAGGTTAAAGAGATTATGGGGAGTCAGTCCATGGCCAAGCAGTGCATGGTGGCTGCCATCTTACATTGGCCCGAAGATGAGTCCTTGGCCTCTACTGAAAGGGGCTTATAGCAATCAAAAACTCCGGTGCTGCCCAATAATGGATCAACCGAGGAAGCAAAATGCGGAGATCTAGAAAAGGTTGGTGTTGGCGATGATCCAGAGAAGTTCTTTTAGGTCAGTTCCCAATTGCCTCCCCAAGAGTGGAAAGAACTAATTGAGTTCCTTAAAAAAAATGTTGATGTATTCACGTGGAGTACTTATGAAGCTCCGGGGGTGGATCCAGACTTCATTTGCCACCATTTGAATGCCAATCCATCTGTTACCAAAAAAAAAAAAAAAAAACTTCTCGGCGCTTATCTAGAGACCATTCTGATGCTGCCAAAGATGAGGTAACAAAGCTTAAGTAGGCAGGGGCTATCAAGGAAGTGTTCTACCCTGAGTGGCTGGCCAATACTGTGGTAGTGAAGAAAAAGAATAGGAAATGGCGAGTATGTGTGGATTTCACGGATTTAAACAAGGCTTGCCCAAAAGATCCATTCCCTATGCCTCAAATAGACCAGTTGGTAGATGTCACAGTGGGCCATCCTCAGATGAGCTTTTTAGATGCCTTCCAAGGATACTATCAAATATCATTAGCCTTGGATGATTAGGAGAAGATGGTTTTTGTCATTCTCACTGGAAATCACCATTACAAAATGATGCCTTTTGGCTTGAAAAATGTGGGATCCATCTATCAAAGGATGATGATTAAGATGTTTGAACCACAGTTGGGCAAGAGTATTGAGGTCTATATAGATGACATGATGGTGAAGAGCAAGGTAGTGTCTAAGTATGTGGGAGACCTCGGAAACATTTTTAAAATTCTAAGGGAACACAAGCTACGCCTTAACACTTCCAAAACTCATTTAGTGTGGGATCAGACAAGTTTCTGGGCTACGTGGTGACTCACCAGGGAATCGAGGTTAATCTCGACCATATTAAGGTGATAAACAGTCTACAACCACCTCGAAATCCCAAAGAAGTTCAAAAGCTAACCGGAATGACTGCTGCCTTGAACAGGTTCATCTCTCAGTTAGCAGATAGATGCAGACCATTCTTCCTATTGATGTATAAATGGAAGGAATTTGAATGGACTGAGGACTGTGCTTTGGCATTCTAGCAACTTAAGAAATATCTCTCTCATCCACCTATCATGTCCAGTCCTGAGATGGATGAAGTTTTATTTGCTTATATTGCTGTGACCCTTCATGCTGTGAACTTAGTCTTGATTCGAGTTGATAGCGGCATATAAATGCCAGTTTATTATGTGAGCAAGTCACTACATAAGGCCGTGATTCGTTATTTACCACTGGAAAAAGCTATCTTGGTGGTAGTGCATGATACACGAAAGCTCTCCCATTACTTCCAAGCACATACGATCGTCATCTTGACTCAACTTCCACTTAGGGCTATACTTTATAGTGCTGACTACACGGGAAGGATTGCTAAATGGGGCACAGTTCAAAGGGCTTTTGACATCAAGTACATGCCTCGTACCTCTATCAAGGGTCAGGTCTTGGCAGACGGGGTGGTCGAGTTCACTGAACCCCCATTAGAAGAAGTGGCAGCGACACAGAACATAGATGGAAAATCAGTTGGCACAATCTCCCTACAAGAACTTTTATTTTGGAAAGTATATGTTGATGGTGCAGCAAATCAAAAGGGGTTCAGAGTGAGGCTAGTTCTGGTATGCCCCGAGAAGATTACTATTGAAAACTCATTATGGCTAAGCTTCTCAGCCACACATAATGAAGTTGAGTATGAGGCTCTATTGATGGGTATGGCCATGGATTGGAAAAATAGAGAGAGAAGACTGTAGCAACCAATGTTATACTTGTAAACAGTTTAAATCAATTTATATGGAAAATTACCTCCTCGGACAGTGAAATTCAGCTTGTTCTATGTTCCTTGTTCTTGCTTAATCATCTCCTAAATCTATGTTAAACGTTGTCTAATTAACTAGGGCCTAGTTCTTTGACCCACTCTCTACAAATTTATTGTACTGGGCTCATTGGGCTAACATCCCTTATCTTTTGGGCTTAGGCTGTAAAATGTGTCCTTACAATTATAATAGTAAATATCTTTTCATTGGGTTATATTTTTATTAAACTCATCCTTTATTTATATATAATGTTAAAGATATAAACTTTTTTATAAAATTTTTTGTAAACTGTTGATGTGGTGAGTGATTATTAATAAATGAACAAATGATGTTAGTGGTGAACCTAGATGAAAACCAATAAGAAGTTGACCACAACAACAATTTGTAATTTTTTTTTTTGAGAAACCAATTTGTAAAAATATTGTAAAATAGTTTGTAGTTGTAGCATTACTATTTATTTATATACTAATATTTATTTTTTGTGTTGGTTCTACTAACAAATCAAATACAAGGGTTAGTACTTAGTAAATGTGGAACTCAATTCAAAACGTATCTATGAATTTACTTTAAGAGATTAAATTCAATAAGGATGGGTTGTAAACTCTTTGATTTACACCAACTAATAAAGACATGTCATATCAGATTTTTACTTAAACTCATTGTAAAATCAATACATCTTAATATACCTAATAACATATCAACAAAAACATCCTGTTACGACTAATAATATCTCAATCAACTCCTACTTTTACCAACATCATCAATCTTAGAACAAACTTAAACTCAAATCTCATCGATTCCTATCAAAAAACAAAAAAGAAAAAAAAAATCTCATTGTTTTAGCAACATTGTGAATCCGTGATAGAGATTCCATGACCTCAAGGTTTACTTTTTCTTGATTGGACAAACTGCTTAGACGTGCTCCTTATTTCTTTGAGTTGTAACTGATTCTTATTTCTTGGTACAAACTGGTAGCAAGATTCTATGTTAACACCAACTCAAATTTAGATTCGTTTCTATGTTAACAAAAACAATTAAAAAATAAAAATCTATGTTCAGCAAAATCCATATAAATTTCAAAATTGCAAAATAGCTAAACCGAATTCTATTTCAAAATAGCAAAACCCATACCTAGATATCAAAATATAGCACAGGCCATACCAAATCAATGAAGTATATATCAAAACGTGAAATAGGGCCTGGCAAACAAACCTTCAAGTCACAAAACAACGTCATATTATAATCTCAAGGTTTCACAGCGACTCTTTTGGGGTAATGTGGCGGAGGGTGATGTAACGTGGTTGGAGATGGAGGAGTGGGCGAGGGAGATGAGATATTAGGGCCTTTTCTCACATATAGTCTGAAAATGTGAATTAGAGTGTTTTTTGAGATGTTATTAGGTGTATTCGGATGTATTGATTTTATAATGAGTTTTAAGTAAAGACTGATGTGGCATATCCTAATTGGAGGGTTTACACTAAAGGGTTTAAACCAGGTCCTTATTGAATTTATTCTCTTACTTTAAGAGAAATATGTTTTAATGAGTTATCTTTCTTATTCTAGGTATGCGCATAAAAACAATGTGGAATGCAGAGTGAAGCTGGGACAACTGAAATACTCCTAATAATTTATGGATTTTTTTTTTCTTTTGAAAAACATAATCTATGGAAAGTAAATGTCTTACTAAATGAGAAAATATAATTGCCTATGTACTCAAGGAAAATTTAAATGAGGTATAGATACGATGTTGTAATGTTGTTCTTATTAAAAAATAAATTAAAAAATAAAATAATTTTCACAATTTAAAATGACCATGCTTTGAATATTAATATTCTGCGTAAATGCACTTTTGGTCTCTACAATTTTACCTTATTTCCATTTTGGTCTCTATTTTTTCATTTTTCTGCTTTTAGTCCCTAAAATCACAAAGACATTTTTGTTTTGGTCCTTACCATCATCTCACTAACAAAAATAACCTATGTAACAGACGAATTGCACCGTTGGCACCCTAAATACTGACATGATCATTATAATAGTATTAAAATATTTTAATTAACTAAACTAATTGCCATGTCAACATCTAAATAGTTTCTCCCAAAAAAAATAAAAAAAATAAAAAAAAAAACAAAAAATCTAATTAAATTAAAAAAAAAAATTTCCCTTTCATTAGATTTTTCTTCTTTCCAAAGAACATTCACATGTTCTCAACCCATAAATTTTTAAATGCAATGTCAACCCCTAAATGGAAGGAAAAAAAAATGTTAAAGGGATTGTAGCATGAATCTCTAAAACCAAAATTTTAGCAAACTCAAAATCAAAGCCTCTCTCTCTCTAACCCACACTTACTCTTTCTCTCTCAACCTTTCTCAGACCTAACGCTGAACAATTATGTCCATATTTTTTTATGAGTTTTTGGCTTGGACTTGGTGGCCGGAGCAATTTGAACAATCATGATGAGCAACCCCTTATTCTTTACAACCGCTTGTCACCACCGCCACTCCATGTGGTGGTTCTCGTTTCTCACGGCCAAACTCCACTCTCTTTAAACTTGATCTATCCTTTTTCTCTCTCTTTGAACTAAACGAGGTAAAGCCTACTACTTGCAGTAACACTCAGACGTTCACGACAACAATGAGCTTGGTCCCATTCTCTCTCTTTTCCTCTTTCACTAAGTTCGAATTTGGTGATGGGTTTAATAGTTTAGAATTTAGGGTTGGAGGTGGTGTGGGTTGTTGGATCTGAGGTTGTGTGGCTATTTGTGGGTTATCTAAGATGGGTTTTGTTCATTGATTTATGATTTGAGTTTTGTGTTTGGTATCTAAGAAAGTAGAAGAAAATATGGGTTGAGTTTTGTGTTTAGGGGCTAAAAATCTGGGTTTGAATTTTGTATTTTTTTGTTTGGTTTCTAAGCATACGAAAATGCAAGAAAAGTTCATGTTAGTATTGTGTTTTTGTTGGTAAATTTAATTAATCTGTGTTTGTGTTCTTATGATTGAATTTTTTGGATTTGTGTTCTTCTTTGGTCATGTTTAAGATGAAACCAAATCTGAATTCATGTGTATTTTTGGTTCTAATTCTATTATTATTTTTCATTTTTTTTATTTTGTTAAAATTGATAAATTATTATTTTTTAAATCAAACGTTGATGTGGATGTTGATTTTTTTTTTAATTATTATTTGATGATGATGTGGCATTATTAAATGACAGCTTTTTAAAAATATTATTTTATTAGCCACAATAGCATTTAGTGTGTTAGTAGTTCACTTCGTCTTCCATGTAGAGATATTTTCGCTGGTGATATGACATTAGGAACTAAAACGATAACACTTTTTGATTTTAGGGCTTAAAGATGGTAAAATAAAAAAGTAGGGATCAAAATAGAATTAGGCTCAAAACAGGAGCGTACCCAGGATTTTTTACTTGGGAGGGGCAGGGGGAATTACATATTCACATGTTATTTACAATTCATTAATATATGGTATTCAAAATGATCAAATTTAAAAATTATTATTATTATTTCTAAACTCAAATCAAGGTATATACATTGTCTAATTTGCTATAAACATGTACCAATTTTTTATTTTATTTTTTTTAAATTTTAAAAAGAACTTAACATCTCTTATGAAAGTTATGGTTGACGATCAGTCATAGTATAAAATTAATTCAATATCAATTCTTAGCAATTTTTCTCTTCAAACCTTATAATAATAATAATAATAATAATAATAATAATATCTCTATAGCAACCTAAATGATCTCCTAAAAACAAATCAAGGTTGGCACAACTGATCAAGCATATAAAACCAAAATTAAAAGATAAAATTAGCTAGGGAAAATATGAGATGATGAGAAAAAGATCAAATTTGTGAAGGAAAAAAAACTCATAAGTTCAAGCAATGTTGTCAATGCACAAAATATATAAAAGGAACATAGTGCACTTTATTTATTTATTTATTTATTTATTTTGGTAACAATATAGTGTAGTTTTAGATGCAAGGAACACAGTGCATTGCATTTTTGTATGCTTATAAATATAAAAAGAAAAGACACATGGCGTCTAGGCATTTGTTAGGCTTTGATAAAAGTTTATGCTTTAATTGGGTGTGGTCTACTAACTAACAGTCAGGCAATCTAGCCAAAGGGGTCATCGTTTGATTTTAAAGGATCAATAATATTATAAAGGGACAAAATATAGGAACCAAAAATATAGTTTCCCCATAATATTTTATAGAGGATATATTTTCATCTCAAGATAGAGCAAAAAAAAAAAATGCTCCCTCAAAAAAAAAAAAAGATAGAGAGAAATTTAAAAGATATTACTTGGTTGATGCTTCAACATATCTTATAACATAAAATACTAATTGTATACGTTAATTCTTGAGTTTGGGGAATACCAAATTTTTTTTTTATTTGATGGGGGGATTATCAAGTTGATTAGCAGACTATCTTGCTCTTTTTAGATGATATATGTCGTCTATAGGATAATTTATCAACCGATACAATAGAACATTATTAGGCACGTTGTTTCTGAGATGCAATAGCCTAACCACCATTGCTATTATCTTACTATTATGATTTATTAAGTATGATATAATGAAACTCTTAAATAATATTCTCATTCATACGCATGTCATTAACTCTCATCAATGGGCTTGTTCTTTTTTTGTTTATGTCTTCATGAGACCATGGCAACATGTGAAACTGATGTTAATTCTCATTAAAAAAAACAAAAAAAACTATGTAGTTATGTCTCAAACAAGCTATGAATTTTTTGGATACTTTTGGGATGATGGATTTTGGAATTGTTGAGATAGCAACTTAACAAGTGTAAATGTAAGTTCTAAGACATTGTATAAAATGTTCATCAATAATACTTTTTAATCTTGTTTTCTCTAGTTTTTATTTATTTTATATTATATAATATTTTTAACTATGAAGAAAGGAGAAAGACATATTTACCATTATTTTTAAGAGAGGTGTATTAATAAAGGTGATTTCAAGTAGGTAAAGTAATAAAGTTTAAATCACAGATAGACACTATTAAAATCGATCTAATAATGTATACGGTTACGGTAATTTCATCATATTTTTCTTTTATTAGAAAGTGGTCATATATATTATAATAAAAAAAAAATAGATGGATGGACAAGCTTGTCACTTTTATTTTTATAGTTCAATCTTTAACGATTAAAAAATTGATGGCACATGCAGCTATTGCTATTTGCAAGTTGGGAACAACAAGTCGAAAGTTGAAACATCGTGAATTTATTTATTTATTTTATAATAGTAGTAATAATTTGCAGTAATAATTTGTTTGGGCTATAGAAATTAGGCTGCAGGCCGAAAACAAAAGCCCAATTAGGCCAAACCCAAAGTTGGTCTAGAACGTTCCATGATGGAACTAGCACAACAAATCTTGGCCGTCCATTTCACAAAAACCCTGAGATCTCCAAAACCCTAAATTGTCCCAAACCACTATAAATTACTACCTCAGCTCGGGTCTCTTTCCTCACCCTCCTCCAGGAACGCTTCCTCTCACCCTGTAACAACTCTCGTTCTCTCGTTAACATTAGCAATGCCTCTCATTGACCCTTTTCATCAAACAGGTTCTATTATTCATTTGGTTTTTCGTTTCTGGCAATCTCAATTGTGCTTTTCTAATATGTTTTGGTTGATTTGTAGATAGATATCCAGTCCTCTAAATTATTGCTTATGTGGGTCTTTTATTTTTAACTATGAAGAAAGGAGAAAGACATATTTACCATTATTTTTAAGAGAGGTGTATTAATAAAGGTGATTTCAAGTAGGTAAAGTAATAAAGTTTAAATCACAGATAGACACCATTAAAATCGATCTAATAATGTATGCGGTTACGGTAATTTCATCATATTTTTCTTTTATTAGAAAGTGGTCATATATATTATAATAATAAAAAAATAGATGGATGGACAAGCTTGTCATTTTCATTTTTATAGTTCAATCTTTAACTATTAAAAAATTGATGGCACATGCAGCTATTGCTATTTGCAAGTTGGGAAAAACAAGTCGAAAGTTGAAACATCGTGAATTTATTTATTTATTTTATAATAGTAGTAATAATTTGCACTAATAATTTGTTTGGGCTATAGAAATTAGGCTGCAGGCCGAAAACAAAAGCCCAATTAGGCCAAACCCAAAGTTGGTCCAGAATGTTCCATGATGGAACTTCCATCACCAGCACAACAAATCTTGGCCGTCCATTTCACAAAAACCCTGAGATCTCCAAAACCCTAATTTGTCACAAACCACTATAAATTACTACCTCAGCTCGTGTCTCTTTCCTCACCCTCCTCCAGGAACGCTTCCTCTCACCCTGTAACAACTCTTACTCTCTCGTTAACATTAGCAATGCCTCTCATTGACCCTTTTCATCAAACAGGTTCTATTATTCATTTGGTTTTTCGTTTCTGGCAATCTCAATTGTGCTTTTCTAATATGTTTTGGTTGATTTGTAGATAGATATCCAGTCCTCTAAATTATTGCTTATGTGGGTCTTTTTGTTTTTGTGTAAAGTTTATATTTTTATATTGATCAAATGTTTTGGCAAGCTAATGTTTTGTTTTATTTTGAGACAGATATTTAGTCCTTACGTATGTGGGTTTTATTTATTTATTTTTTTCAATTATGTTTTTGGGTAAAGCTTGAATTTTTTATATTAGCCATTTATTTAGTAATTGGAATGGTAATGGTTAATGTGTGTCTGGTATTTTTGCTTTGTGAGGTACCCATCTTGTTATATATTCTGTGGGTATAAGAATTTTGCATTGTTAGTGTAGTGTCAGTTTCTTTAGTTTTTGAAATTATGATGGGACTTGCACGTCTGCCCCTTCAGCAGTTTTTTTTTTTTTTTCAATTATGTTTTTGGTAAAGCTTGAATTTTTTTATATTAGCCATTTATTTAGTAATTGGAATGGTAATGGTTAACGTGTGTCTGGTATTTTTGCTTTGTGAGGTACCCATCTTGTTATATATTCTGTGGGTATAAGAATTTTGCATTGTTAGTGTAGTGTCAGTTTCTTTAGTTTTTGAAATTATGATGGGACTTGCACGTCTGCCCCTTCAGCAGTGTGTGTGATTGCTCTAGGGATGAACAAGTCCCCTCATATTAACCCATCTGATTCACTTTGTCAGCTGTCTTATTCGTTGTCTAGCTGATCATTTTAGGGTGGTACATGCTATCCAAATCTTATTTCTATGCTTAGTTATATTCTATGCGTTTAATGATCCAAATATACTTTAACACTTATGCGTATTGATGTTACAGTAATTTCTTTTAAAAATGTTAGATTTTGAGTAACTATTATCTGTTTTGAGTTCCTCTGATGTTATACCTTAATTTTTTGTTATCATTTTCGTATGGTTTTTGGACAAATGTTGATGATGACAACTCCTAAGGCTTGTTTCTCAGAACATTCGCAGTGGCCGCCTAAGAGCTTTCGCCTTCGCCAGGCTTGAGAGCTAGTGCTGCTTATTCCTTCCTTGGATGTCTGAAACTTATTACCTCTTTTACCTAGATGTAAAATGGTTATGGAATTTGTAATGTATTTACCAAATACCAATGATGATAAATCCAAAGGCTTGTTTCTCAAAACATTCGCAGTGGCCGCCTAAGAGCTTTCGCCTTCGCCAGGCTTGAGAGCTAGTGCTGCTTTATCCTTCCTTGGATGTCTGAGGTGTTCACTCCATGATGCTATATGATATTGATTTTATTGGTGTACAGTTTCTCTAGATATTTTGCATTCTTCCCATTATGCATCTAATAAATTTGTCATCTGTAGGGTTTTCAAATGTTTGATAGCGGATATTGTAAGTTTTTATTATAATGGTAATAGTTTATTCTAATAGTAATCTGTGGCATAGGGTATTTGCTATATTGTTGTTGATGATGAAAAATACAAAGGCTTGTTTCTCAAACATTTGCTGTGGCCGCATAAGAGCTTTTGCCTTTGCCAGGCTTGAGAGCTAATGCTGCTCTATCCTTCCTTGGTGTCTGAAAGTTGTTACTTCGACATACAGAAATAGCTGGCAGTGAGTGATGTCTTTTTAGTAAATTCCTAGTTATTCTGGTTGTTTGTTGTTAGAATGGAATCCTCATTGCCATGTTTCTTAGCTGTTCCCACTAAAAATTTTATTCCTAAATTCTAAATCTCAATCTGTCTTGAAAAGTTTTGGTGGTACTGTCTTTGTTTTTTAAATTAAATGGTTAGTTAGTTTTTTATATCCACTGATGATAAATTAAATGTCTTGTTTCTCAAAACAATTGCAGTGGCTGCCTCAGTGCTCTGCCTTCCTTGGTTGCAAGTGCTATTGCTGCTTTAGTCTCTCCTTGAATGCTGGAGGTGTTCATTCTTTTATAATATATAAGTTTAAACTCCTAAATTGTTTTATTTCTTCACATTTTGTTACAAACAAATTTGCGAATCAAAGAATTTTCTGGTGTTTGGTATTATTGAGCACATTAATTTCTTACTCTATGATCGGATGTTGATGCATTTACAATATTATTGTTGATGATGAGAAATCCAAAGGCTTGTTTCTCAAAACATTCGCAGTGGCCGCCTAAGAGCTTTCGCCTTTGCCGGGCTTGAGAGCTTGTGCTGTTCAATCCTTCCTTGGATGTCTGAAACACATTTCTCTTTTATAAACTACATTGATGTTATGAATTTTTTCGGACTAATCATTCAATTATCATACATATTGTTTTGTTTCATTTAGTAAAAATCCTATTTGTTGGCTTTGTAAATAAAACAAGTTCTGCAGCCATTCTTTCTGTTGTCTTTTTTCCACGTACAGTATTTGGTGTGCAGATAGCAAGGAAATTAGGAGAGGCTAAGTGTTGCCCTGCTGCTGCTGGGAAATATTATTGAACCAATTGTTGGACTACTAACACTGTAACTTTGTTGTTGGCTGTGGCAACTTGAGGCACTCTGTTGGAGGGTCAAAGAGTTGTAGATTGCATTTGCTTGTAGAATCAATGGGTGTCAGATATGTTATTCACATGTTCCTTAGTGTACATGTGCGGACAATCTTCCGTTCCTTTATGGGGATTTTGTTGTTCTAGAAACTCATCCCACTGATTCTTTATGCGTGCTAAAGAAGGCTGCTTCCTTTTTGGGGATTTCGTTGTTCTAGAAACTCCTCCCACTGATGCTTTATTTGTAATTTTGAATTTGGATACTTCTGGTTTGTACTTCCTAAGGCTTTCAACCACTACTTTGCAATTTATGGCTAGCTGATTTCAATGCATTTTCCAT
The DNA here is from genome assembly GCF_002906115.3 of Quercus suber. Classification (NCBI taxonomy): domain Eukaryota; kingdom Viridiplantae; phylum Streptophyta; class Magnoliopsida; order Fagales; family Fagaceae; genus Quercus; species Quercus suber. The sequence continues at coordinate 701,849 of NW_027069502.1, forward strand.
TTAACCAAAAAAAAAAAAAGGTTTGAAACTTGGCTTATGAGCAAATTAAATGAAGTTATGATTTTGCAGGGAGTGCAAAAATGGTTGTATTGTAAATGTAAACGAATCGGGCTTCTCGACTAATAACTTTTTAAAGTTTAGGAGGAAAAAAAATAACTTTTTAAAGTTTAGGAGGAAAAAAAAAAAAAGGCTTTTGGCGACTAAAATAGTATCTTACCTTACCTTTTGTTTTTTTAAGATAAAGAATAGATATATTATATATATTACACACACATATTCTATATATTATATTTTTATATTGTATGCATGAATAAGAATATACTTTATATATATATATATATTGAACAATGCAAAGGTGGTGAACCTAATTTTTTATAAATTTATAAACAAAATTCATTGAATCTAATCATTTCAAATAGTACAATTTCAACTACTATTTAGTTCTTAATTATGAAAAAAAAATAAAGTTAATTAAATAGTTTATGAACAAGTTCAAACTTGCTAATTAAGGGTATGTTTGGTAGAGTGGATTTTAGAGGGGGGAAAAAATAGAGAGAAAATGAGGAGGGAAATTTTTTTGGAGAATGTTTAGTTGGGAGGGAGAGAGGAAAAAAAAAAGTGCGGGGCTAGGTGTTTTCTTCTTATGCCCACGAGAAAGTTCTCCTCAAAATGGAGAGAAAACTGTTGGGAAAGTGTGATTTATTAATTTGACCAAAATGCTTGGCCAGTGCTTTGTTTTTGTTTTTGGTTTTTTTTTTAATAACTAAAAGTGGTTTTTTTTTTTTTCTAGATATGATTGTTTTTTAAATAAATTTGGATGATTTTTTTTGTCACTTATTTTATTTTATTTTAATTAGACATTATTATTTAATAAGGATATATGAGTAAATTTATACAAACTCATTTTTTTTCATCATTTCATTTTTTTACTCTCAACCAAACAAAAATGAGAAAAATTAAAACTTTTTTATCCTCCTATTTTTTCAACTCTCCAACCAAATAAATCCTAAGTATTTTGTGAACAAAATCAAATTTTGACAAAAAATTAAGTCAAACAAGAGCATAATGATAAATTTGAGCTCAACCTACCTCTAAAATAAAATTTGATGAATAATCTTGAACTTTTGATATGCATATTGGGAGAACAAAAGTGTTTCTATTATCCTTTCAAATTTTTTTTTGAAGGCTCCTGACCTTGTATAGCTGAAAATCATTTTTCTAACCAAAATTATATGGAGGATTGAGCAATTTCACTCCTACTCAAATTATTTTTGTTGCTCACAAGTAACAACAAGTAATAACTTATTCTTTACGCTTTGTTTGTTTTGATGAAAAATCACGTGTAAAGATAGTTTTTTTTTTTTTTTTGTAATTTTTAGTGTTTAGTAGCATAAAAATAAAAGGGAAGTTAGAAGATTGATTTTTAACTAATTTAAAGTTGCTACCAATCATCAAAAAAATGAGTATTTTTATAAAAAAAAATATTTTTAAATAACTCATTTTCTTAAAAATATTATCGTTGAAATTAATATAATTTAAATTCATTTAGAAAACATTATCGGCCGAAATTAATAAAATTTAAATTCATGATCATGAGTGCCAATCCGACGGTGCTAAAAGCATGAGAAATGAGCTGTCTCATATGACCTAACTACCCCTCCGATTACTCCCGAACTACTAACGTACCTAGTGTTCCCTCACTTCGGACTTCGGAGATTGCGAGGAAAAGCAAACACACGCGCACACACACACACAGCTATAGAGCAAGAGAGAGGGAGAGAGAGAGAGAGAGAGAGACAACAATGTTGTGTGGTCTGAAATTAGAGCTCGCTAACGTTGTCGTAAAAAACCCAAACTACAAAAAATACAGCTTCCCCATTAACATCGACTCTCGCCGTAAAAACTACAATCTCATGAGGCGACCTCTCCAACTGTCTCTGTCGGTCGTACAATCACAGTACAATGCAACCGCAGCATCTGAGCCGTCAATTTCCTCTCATTACACATCAACCGTCGGATCCTCTTCTCTTCAGCTCCCTCAGTGGAACCTCACCAACCGTCACATCGTCATGCTCCAAGTCATTGCTTGCGCGGTATTTACTTTTTATTTTATTTTATTTTAAATTTCAACTAAATTGAAACAAGTTAGACAATTTTTACTTGAATTCACTTAGATGATTTAAGTTTTTTTGTTCAATTAATTACATGACGAGACAATTATTTCAAGTTTGTGTGAAAAAAAAAAAATGATTGTTTTGAATCTTTTGATTCTTCAGATTTCAAGTCTTGGTGCCATTAGGCAACATAACAAATAAATTTATGAATGATTTGTTTGTTTCTTGTTTAAAAGTTGACGCGTTAGTTTGTAATAAGGCCTATATGGTAAAATTTGTAGGAGTTGAAGTATCACTCTATGTTTAAAAAGAAAATTTCAATGGGAAGTCTTATTTTTAACGTGGAAAGGACATTGGAGGATGAATTTTATATTAAAATTTGCAGTTACACCAAATGAAAAAAGGGATAGAGTAAGACTGTGTGAGAATTGAGGGCTCTGTAGATTATGGTTATGCGTTTTTAATGTACATTGGTATTAAAATTTTTTCCTTTTGATGATTTCATTTTCTTCGAAACAAAATGAACTTTTGGTTTGGATGGAGCTATGTTTTTTTAAGAGAATTGTTAGTTATCTCAATTTGGTGTTTTTGGTGATAGTTTGTGGTGATTCTAATAGATGTGCATTTCGCATGTAGGTTGCAGTTTCAGCAAGTTGGCTCTTTTTCTCTGCAATACCAACTCTTCTGGTGCGTGATGAAATATTTACTTCTTTTATACATATTGTGTTCACTTTTCTTGTTAGTTATATATATTTGATGTTCAATGTGGCATATGGAAGGCTTTCAAGAGAGCAGCAGAATCACTAGAAAAGTTGATGGATGTTACAAGAGAAGAGCTCCCTGACACAATGGCTGCTGTTCGGTTGTCTGGCATGGAGATTAGTGACCTTACTATGGAGCTCAGTGATATAGGGTTAGTATCATAGATAAAGAGCTCTTTTGCTAATCATTTTAGCCTCTATTTTGTATATCACGTTGCAAACCCGTTCTTTTGTTGTTTAGCCAGGAGATTAACCAAGGTGTTAAAAGCTCCACTCGAGCTGTTCGCTTGGCTGAAGAGAGGTTGCGTCGGTTAACAGATATGGCTCCAGCAGGTTATCTATGTCTTCTGTAGCATTTCATGGTTTAATCCGACTTCGTTGAATTGATTTGGAGCAATGAATTTTACCTCATCTTTACTTGATTAGCTTCGGTGCAGGAGGTAGCCAGCCCGAAAACTGAGACAACAGTGCCAGTGTTGGCTAGAACTGCAAGGGGCATAAGGGAGGGAGTCGTGAAGGGTCGTTCAATCCTGCAAATATTTTTCACCCTTGTCCGATTTTCTAGGTTGGCCCTCAACTATTTCACTAAGCGAGCTAAGCGGTAAACAATAAGACAAACGAGCTTGATGGTGAAAATTGTCGAATATGTTGTGTAGATATTTTTCACTCTTTCTTCTTCTGATTTTCCCTCAATCTTAATTAAAAAAATATCCAGCTAGTATCATCATTGAGGCTTTACTTTTCAGTGTGTTGAGTTATGGACCTACTAGGTAACAAGGGCAGAGAGTTTTTCACTTTTCTTTATATGCTGTTGTTAATTGCAAGTGGTTTGTTGTAGCCTTGTCAATATGTGTACTTAGATTATTTGAGCTTTCTGTGAACTTTTTGTGGACAAAGATATGCTGTAGTTTCTTCGCAATCAAGTTATCTTTAGCCTGATTAATTTTTTTTTTTTTTTTTAATTATCTATAGAATCACTGGAAGTAAGCATATTAAATGTAATTAAATTCCTTGGTAGACTGGTCAGTGATCTTCAGCTTTAGGTAGTAATGGCACTTAATGTGTCATCATGTATACAACAAGCGTAGGCCTATGGATCTAGGTTCACTTTTTATAATGAAATCATGACTAAATCTATCTGAGGTTGAAAAAACTAAAACCTGTAATATTGCAGTCACTTAGGTTACTATTACATATGTGTAGATAAGTAACCTTGTAGTGTTAATTCTAGTGTCCTACATGGATTAAGTGTTAGCTTAACCATGTGTTTATAAGCTCTTAGGCACCCTCCCCTTGCAAGCTGGTTTTTAAGGGTGAGTTCTACCCATGGGTTCCTAACATTTGATATCAAAGCCAGCCAACATGTCAAGTAATCGGACATAGCTTATTGAGGATGAGATCAAATGAGTTGCGGCTTTGTGGTTGGGTCTCAAAGGGGGCGACCTAGAGGTTAGATTAAAATGGCTTACTATGTCATTGAATAACTTTTTTTTTTTTTTAGAAGAAGTCATTGAATAACTGATAGGTGAGTGGAGCCGCCAAAAAAAGAGAAAGCACTACCATCGGGTTGGTGTAGATTTATTATTGTTGAATCTGCAATGTCCTGTTCTGTGTGATTTGAGCTTAACAAGACATTTTAGCTATTTGGCAGTTGTGTTGGGAAATGGACTACCAAAATCTCATTTGTACTTTGGAAAAGGCAATAAAATTTCAAAAAACTAGATTGACAAGTTTTGATACTGGATGATTGTAGTTTTTAAATTTCCACTTGGCCAAGATACTTGAGGGTTGTTGATGTGTCTTGCTGATGTTATGATTATCTGAAGTGTTAGAAAGATGGAGAAAATGACTTGAAATGAACCAGGCTGTAGAGGTAGGGAAAGAATGGATGATTTCACCATGAAATGAAGCATATTTGTTACTGAGGGCTCATGGGAACCGACATTGCTTTAGTGGCCCTGCATTCCATGCTAATGTTTATAAATAGGGAGCTGTAGTAATTTCCCTTTCATCACATCTTGTCTCATTTGATAAAATACCAAAAGAAGGTTTGATGAATGATATAGCTGCTGCAGAGTTTTTTAATACTAAATTCTACAATGTAAGATAAACATTTGTGTAGTATCCACCTAAGCATATCAGAATATAGGTAAATAATATTAATTTTCTTACATGTTGCGGTTATGTCAAGTAGATGTCTTGAATCCCAAATGAAAAGATTTTGGTGGAACCCACAAAACTCAAGGTATATTGGCTTGGAAATCTGGGGATAAGCTGTCTTCCTAAGAGGGTTGGTGGGTTGGGGTTTAGAAAATCAAAAGATTTCAACTCAGCTCTCATCACAAGTATGGAAAGCTATTGAGAATGCAAAAAGATATTATTGTTAAAGGTGCTTGCTTTAAGATTGGGGATGGGCAATCAGTAAATGTTTGGTTGGATCGTTGGATTGAGGGGTTTAAACCAAAACTGAAGGATGAATCTGTTTCACTTGATCCAATGATGGTCTCAAGTCTGATTAATTCCATTAACCATACTTGGATAGAGAGAAAATTATCTGACTTGTTTGCACCTGAATCCATAGCAGCCATTAAAAGAATCTCATTACCTCTTTCCCCTAAGAAAGACAGTCTCATGTGGATCAAAGACCCCAAAGGGTGTTTTTCTGTTAAGTAGGCATATAGATCCATCCAAGAAATCCCTACCAGTGATGCTAGGGGTGTAAACTGGCAAAAAGTGTGGAAGTTGAGAATCCATGAGAGACTGAAAATGATGTTATGGAGAGTTAGCTCAAATTTGTTGCCCACAATGGACAATTGGGGCAAAGAATGGGAATAGCTGACACAGTATGTGTTTGCTGTAATGGGGAGAAGGAATCTGTTGTTCATTTATTTTTCCAATGCACTATGGCGAGAGCTATCTGGTTTGGGTCGAACTGTTACTACAGATCTGAGTTACTTAATATCAATAGCTGCCAAGACTTAGTAAAAGTGGTGACAGGTGACCTGGACTTTCCGGAGCATGCCCCTTTGAGAATAGCTATTACCTTGGAGGCCATGTGGAATCTAAGGAATCAAATCTTGCAAAACAAGGAGCTTAAGGTCAACTTGGTGAGTGTAATTGGCAACATGGATGATGGAACTAATGATATTGGAGCATATCAGATCAACAAAGGGAGATGGCAAAAACCTCCTCCAGGTACAATTAAAATCAACATTGATGCCGCAGTAAACCCAGATTTTACAGCTGTTGATGCTGTGGCAAGGGATGATGGGGGGGAAATATTAGAAGCTTGGGCTAAGAAACAAGTATACTGTGATGCTATTGAGGCAGAGGCTGCTGCATTTACTTGGGCTTTAAAGTTAGCTTCCTTGGAAGGTTACAAGAAGATCATGAATGAAAGCGACTCAAAGCTTTGTATAGATGCTTTAAGCGATGACTGTGAGAATAGTTGCTGGAACATTAGAACAGTACTTGAAAATGTATTGTATCTTAAGAGTTCTTTTCCTTAGCTGCTCTTTTTCTTGGGTTAAAAGGGAGTTCAATGTTGTTGCTCATGCCTTGGCTAAGGTTGTCTCTCTCTTAAACAGTTAAACCCAAGTTTCTGTTGTAATGTTTCTTCCTTGCCTCCCTCTGTTTTGGATGCTTTGAAGTTGGATTTGGCTTCCTGTTTAGTTTAATAGAAATGTTGTCTTAGCCAAAAAAACTAAAGAAGAAGAAGAAGATGAAGAAGATGTCCTCTCTTTTTTTTTTTACTCACAGTATATAATATAACATAACATGGTTTGCTCTATGTAAAACTCTGATTATAACTAAAAAAAAAAAAATCTCAACATGCGTCAATACACACACACACACACACACACACATGTTAATATTTAATTTCAAATTTGGTATTGAATTATCTTTTTCAGTTTACATCAATCCATGGTGGCAGGTCCAAAGTCCTAATTCCTACATAAATTGTGCTAGTCAATTCCAGGTAGTGATATTTTGTTGCTTGTAAAAGTCAGTACGAAACCTTGCTTCACGGCATATATGACAAACTCTACTCTGCAAATTCCTGTTTTGGATTCTGGAATCAAAAGCCTCATTCAGCAGCTCACACTCACAGTATTTATTCGTTTAGTCTCACATTATGGAAAAATTTGTCATTTACCGCTATGTACGAGATACAGGTTCTGTGCTCATAGAGCAGATAAGCAATAACATCGACTTCAAGCCGAGTGTTATTGAGTATTGAGATGAGGGCACATTTAATGGGGCTTTACTTTGGTGGAGAATGCAAAGAACTAGTCCCTAACAAGTGAAAATTCTTTGACCTTGTCTACGAATTTTAAATAAGCTCAAACATTGCGACAAAAAGGGGGACCAACTTAAGCATGCAATCTAGTTTAATAATAAACATGAGCTCAGTTTATGTTCAAAATATAATTAGATGAACAACTTTGAATCTTTAATATTTGTCTCAATATGACAAATGTGTTTGTTGTATCTTTTCAAATAATTTTTGTTGCTTGTTCCTTAAACTCTTGAATTCAATGTATTTTGGTCTCTTTGTCATCTCATTTCCCTTCAAATAGGTTTGTAAACAAGTCAAGTTAAGCTAAGTATTAAAAGTTCAGAAGTGTTCAATAAATTTTATTTTGAATACAAGTCGAGCTTAAACTTATCGCTAAATTATATTATATGTTTAAGCTTGGTTCATTTTTTTGTCGAATAAGCTTGAACTTATTGATGAGCTACTTGATTAACTTATTTATTCTCATATATAGTAAACACTATGAATAAAATTTGTTATCCTTTCACAAATTTATTTTAATTTTTAGTAACTAAATTATAGTTAAAAAATTTTCGATTAGTTAAATAGATAGAATGATTTTTGTTTATGAAATATTAAAGTTATATTCACAAACCTTATGTAGTTAAAATATATATAATTCTACAAAATTGATTACTTATTTATTTATAAATTACAAATTATAATTTGATATCTAATGAACTTATTTAAAAACTTACATAATCTAAATTCAAATACATATAAGTATTTTTTTTAACATATGTACGTATTATATAATACTATATATAATTTAATTGAGTCTTGTACTCATAAGCAACACTTGACTACAAGCTTTTTGTGTGTGTGTGGAGAAAGAACTACAAGTTGTAAAGCTCACAACCAAACTTCCTCTTAAGAATTGAGTGTTTTTTTTTTTTTTTTTTTTTTTTAACTCAAGCTTGATTATAAAGCTTGTCCATTGTCCAACGATCAAGTTTGTCTACCTATATTTTATTTAGAGTATTGGTAGTCATACATTTTTTGTTAACGCTTACTTAACATACACTATCATATGATTGAAAATCTCATTTCACATTTTTAATTAAAAATCATGAAATCGTATTTAATTTCACAATTTTAACCAAAATCGTATTTTTAAAACATTAATATCAAAACATCAAAAGGCAATACGCGCGAAGTGTGTAATAATATTTTACCTTTTATTTTCATGGTTTCACTTTTCCCCCCTCATTTGGTTGAGGAAAAAGTTACTGGGCCAAAAATTGTTGGGCCCAACAGGCCCAAATTCCAGCAACATTCTTTGTCATTCCATGAAATGCATGTGAAATGCACGTGATCAATCTGCGCAGAGAGAGAGAGAGAGACAGAGTGCCAGCTTGCACGGAAAAATCTTCGAGGGTTTTGCAAAAGAATCCATGAACTAAGTACTCTACTACTCATTCTATTAGATCACTTATCTGGGTTTTTTTTTTTTTTTTTTTTTTTTTTTGGATTTGTAATTCTGTGTTTTTATTTTTATTTTTATTTGACTTTGTAAACTTAAAGCTCTGTATTTCTCATTCTTAAATTGCAACTCTTTTTAAGTTTTTTTTTTTTTTTTTTGTTGGTGTGCTCTCTGATTCTTTGTGTTTATACATTTTGTTACAGATTCAAATACAAATATACTGACATATTGGTTCAAATAGAATGAAAATTGAAGGAGGCATAAGCCTAAAGACAATACTTAGTAATCTCAGACATGGGTTTAGGACTTTGTCTCATATGAACTGGGTTTCATCTTCTGGGTTTCACTTGGCTGGTCTTTTGGGTGTTGTTGGTTTGGTTTTGGCTATAAGAGATGGTAAAGTTGGCAACTTGACCAGCTTACCTTGGTTTTCTGAGAGACCCAGTGGTTCAGAGAAGAATTGGTTGGTACCAGGGTTGCAGAATCTTGGTAATAATTGTTTTCTCAATGTAATTTTACAGGTATGATTACTTTTGAGTTAATGTGTTTCTTTTGTTTGGGCAAAAAAAAAAAAAAAAAAAAAAAGACTGTTAAGTACCTTAGGTTCACCAAGTGAAATAAACTAGATGGTTGTATTGACCAATGCAGCAAAAACAATGTTATCTGTTCCAAGGATAATTAAATTTAACTTTGTAGTTTATTGGTCAATGCAATCACTTGACTAATTTCAACTGAATTCAATTGAGGAACTTAAGGTGCAACACCTAAAGAGCTGTACTTGAGTTTTACTCATTTTATTTTGTTTTGCTTCGCTTAATTTCTGTTTGGTTGCTGAGAAAAATTGGAAAGGTGGGGGGGGGGGAAGGGAAAAAAGGAAGAGATACTTATTGTAATTGGACTTCTAATTTGGTTATAAAACAATGGGAAATTTATGATATTCAAAGTTAAATTTTTTTCTTTCTTAGTAACCAAACTGAATATAATTGTAATTTTATGTATTAGAGGACCTAAAATGGTGATATCTTCTTTTTGTTTGGAAACTAAAATTTGGAGAATCTGTCAGGCTCTGGCTAGCTGTTCATACTTTCAACCTTTTCTTCAAAAGGTTATAGAGGAATGTGAATTATCCATGGATGAGGAACAGGTTGCAAACTTGCCGCTTACAGCTGCTTTGGCTGCTTTATTAGAAGGTAAATTTAAGATATTGTGTATCATCTGAATTGTGTTTAAAGTGTTCAGTAGGTAAAGATTGGCATGTACTTCAATCCTATGTTGTACCACTTTGTTTAATGAACATAAAGCAATTTAGTCGTTTGCAATTTGTGTTCCCATTAAATAAATTTAAGTTGAATTGCCTTTACAGTGAAACTCTGCTATTTATGCATCAAATTACATTGAACTCTTAAATTTTTTTGCTTTTTGATTAAAATGTAACCAGCATTACCGCATTTTGATTCTTTAAAAGAATATGAAAATCTACTGATTAAAAGATTCCTAGTCATCTTGGATTTCCTGGATTACATTGACCTGGACAGTTGCCACTTTATGATGACAACAATTATATTTTCTTCTCTCCCAACTTTGTTTTCGTAATTTTTGCAACTGTTTCTGAAAATTTTTCAGGGATGCATCTATCAGTTCCAGACTTATGATTTGTTAATGAAAGTTGTACAGTTCTGTGAACAAATTTTACTTGGTGGGTCTAATCTAACTAGTGAATGGTCCATATCTGCAGAGTTATGTGAAGTTGGTGGGGGAAGAGTGGTATTGAGTCCACGGAGACTAATGCTAGCTATGTCTCATCACATTCCAAATTTTAATCTGACTGCCCAGCAGGTGCGGTGGTTCCCTTTGAATGCTTTAACAGCTTGAGCTCTTTATGATCCAGAGCCTAATTTTCAATTTCATGTCCGTGTAGGATGCAGCAGAAGCGTTCCTTCATCTTTTGTCCTCTTTAAGAGAGGAGTTTTCAGATTGTTATCTTCCAAATCAACGTTCTTTAGTTGATGTTTTTGCTTCTAGTTGTAGGATTCTCATTCCAAAGAGGGAGGATCGGAGTGAGCAGGAAAGATGGCAGAAGCACTTCCTTGGACCATTTGATGGAATTCTTGGTAGCATCTTAACTTGTCAAAGCTGTTCATCTCAGGTTCATGCGGCCTTCGCAAAGAACAACTCTAATTGAAATGCTTTAATTTTTAAAGGCTTATTTGATTCACATGTCTGTCTCAGTTTTGCATGCATAAGCTATGTTTGGTATGCATCCAAATTAGATAACTCTGTTTATTGTTTTGTCATTTGTGTGTTCATGAAATAGAACTATGCGATGCATTTTCACTATCCCATCCATCTTGAGTTTTACTTAATTTGTTCCTTAATTCAACCAGTTAGGTTTGTCTTGGGTTTGGGAGAGCTAGTAGGAGCAAATATCTTACAATAGCATTTTTTTTTTTTGCACATAAACTTTCCAAGCAACTATTTTAGTCTCGTACATCTCCTTTCTCCTTTTTCTCTCTTCTCATTTGCCAATTTGTCAGTTGTCCCTCTGAGTCTGTGTTGTTTATTTTTCTTTACTGATTTTGCAGATCTCAATGAGTTTTGAATCTTTTCATAGCTTGCCTCTGTCACCCGTGCTCAATAATGGTTCCACCATTGTATGTTAAGTGAAGATTTTACTATTTAACATTGTGTATGTTTAAGCCCATTACTTGGATTTCTATCCTCCTGGTCATTTTTTTCTACAATGGTGGTGCTACTTTTTATGACTGTTGTTTCCACGAAACACTAGATGGTTGGATGTACTTTGGAGGATTGCCTGAAGCAGTTCATTGTTGCCGAGCACATTGAAAATTACCACTGCAGCAACTGTTGGCATATTGCTGGAATAAAGTATTTGTCTTCAGTAGAGGCAAATGAGGTAATCAATGTGAGCAGTCTATTTATACCCCAATCATAAAAGTTTAACTTTCAGGTCTGTTTTACCTCATGCAAGAAATGAAGTGGCTTCTTTATGTTGGTCCAAGCGTGGATCTTGAAATTTTTTTGACTTTTTAACTTGAAGCAATTGACCTCTATTTATGTTTAACTTTGTGGTTTTTGCGCATTTGTTTTTCAGATGGAGATTGAAAAACTTAGGAGATGTAGTGAGCAAGAAACCTGTGACTGCCGAAGACTTCTCCGTCTTAAAACACTACCGTGGTCAAATAAGTTTTCATATACGCTAAAGCAACTAAGTCTTGTTCGTTGTCCAAAGGTACACGTTCTGATCCCTTTTTTTAGTAATGTAACCTAAGACACTTCTCATCTGTCAACATGACATGGAAAGATATTGTAGAGGTGGAACAAAAACTGGGAATGGCTTACTGTTTAGGTGGTTGCCATGAGACTGTAGGATCAGTCTGGCTGGAAGTCATTACACCTATCAAGGACTGGATTTTCATACATTCTTTAGATAAAATCCTTGCTCCACACAGATTGAGCAATGTGTCTGCCTGCTAACATGTGCATGGGTAGACTACTTTGCAAGATCTATAAGGGAGGGGAGGACTTTGAAAACCCGGGTGAGGATGGACCTCTTTTTAGACATTAAAAAAAAAAAGCAGCTGGAACTTCCTTATGACAATTAAAAAAAAAGGAAAAAAGAAATAGAGAGAGAAAAGATTCTGTTGGAACCAGGCATAACCTAATCCATGAAACCCTGCATTAAAGTACACCAAAAGGCTGAATCGAAATCCCTAGAAAAGCCTAAATTCTATCCCCATAATTTTTTTTCTTTTCAATTTTGGGTACCACACCCAAGTTATTATCTATAAAAATGGGTTTTGCTTTTAGTATTTGAACTTTCGTCAATATGATCTTATACTTGCAGATTCTATGCATTCTTCTAAAACGTGTATCAATAAATATGTTTGGAGAGCCAGTCAAACTTCAGGTAATTGAATTTCCTTTCTTTTGTTATACTTGATCCCTTAATATTTTCTGAATCTTTTCTCTCTCTATTTCTTTTTCACTACACTTTTGAATAAGTAGCACAGAAATGTTCCTTGCAAAGAAATTAAAACTTCTTGCTGATGATTGTAGGGCCATATTTCTTTTCCATTGAACTTAGACCTGCTACCTTTTATTACAAGGGGGGTTGGAATAAATAGCTGGGGAGAAATTTTGCCAAGAAAGCAAGTGAAGTTACAATATGAGAAACCAAAACCTCTTTCCAATCATTTCAATATGCAATTTGATACAAGAAAACTGAATTATATCTATGGGCTTATGGGAGAGGATGTACATTCAAATGAATTTGCTTCAGATGAATCTGAACGCATGGTAAAATTACATGCTGTTAAGGGAGAATCCAATATGGCCCAAACTGAAGGATGCTCAAAATCCATGTCTGCAATCATGCATATGCAATCTGATGATGACAAGGTAGGTTGAGGTTTGCTAATACTGGTATCTATGGGCTTAATATAGAATCTTCTAGAGTTATTTTTGTGCAATTGACAACAATTTACTTGGCACTCCAAAACCTGTTAAACCAATGGTAGACATTGGTGGCATATTTTTGCTTTCAATTGATGAATTTCAACCTATCAAGTTCAGTACTTGTCCAAAAAGAAAAAAACCCTTCAAGGTCCAGTCCTTTTTAAAGCATATGTATTGGTGCAGGTGACTGTCCCCCCAGAAAGTTGTTTATACCGACTTGTTTCTGTTGTGGAGCACTTTGGAAGAGCTGGTAGTGGGCATTATACTGTTTACAGAAGTGTGAGAGCTGATTCATATAAAGAAGTTCCTGATGAGCAATTTGAGCCTGCTTTCATGAGTTGGTTTTGTATTTCAGATTCTGAAGTGCATAGGGTCTCAGAAAAAGATGTTCTTGATGCAGAGGCTAGCTTGCTCTTCTATGAGAAAATTGTCTAAGGCTGAAAAATTACACACTATATCTATTTGTTGTGAAACTTTCATTTTATATCAGAAAGGCCAAGTGCTGCTGCTTTGATAACGAGTCCATAGAAGGCCCTTCAATCTACCAGAGGTTGTGCCATGAGGCATTTGCAACTTGAAGAGGCCTGGAAAGTTGAAGGTTCAAGTAGAAAATTCCATACAAAAAAGAGAGAATAAAAAAGTAGAAGATTCTTAACTGGAAGAACGAGTATAAAGCCTTGTTATTATTTATTGTTGCTGCGGGTACATCCTTCTTAGCACAAGGAGTATAAAGCAAACCCTAAATATTTTCTTTTTTTGTAGTGTAAATTGTACATTTGATCCACTGTACCCTTTGGATGCCATGTTACAAGTGTGCTATAATGTTTCTGACAAAAGAAAACTTACCTTCAAACCCATCAATATTTTTTTGATTCATAAGTCACACTGTATCCAGTAGGTCTTAATTGCTCATTTTGTTCCCCCACGCCCCTAAAGTATGTTTGAATAATGCTAGGGATGCAACAATAGCTTACGTGACTTGTTGTGACTAGAGCAATATCACTTTCACTTGAGTCTACTCTATTATACACTAATCACATGTAGGAGTGGTGAGAAAAGTTGTCCCTAGACTTGTTGCTGTTGAATTGATGCCATATCCCACCGCTCATATTATAATCTACCTTTGAACCGGAGTGACCAGGGGTTCCCAGGAAGCTGTGTTTCAGATTGGTCAGTGGCGTCAAAATTCAATTTATTGAATAGCCACTTCTGTCTGAGAATACATGAAAGTGTAAAAGCGATCAGTTTTTTACAGGCCCGAATACTGCTCCATTTTATTTTTGCTGCCCAGAAAAAACAGGCAGAGATGAAGTCAAGGAGTTTCTTAAATATATAAGCTTTTTGCTATTTCTCTAGCCACATTTTTCATTTCAGAGACATTGACTGAATTTCAGCATCTAGGGATGACGATGAGTGAACCCAGTGTGAAATAGAATGTCTAAAACTTGATTTGAATCTTAATTTGGATTTGATGCTCTCCAGTTAAACACAACCTGACACCATTTCGCGCTTAATTATCTTTGTCCAAAGTCATTTTAACCTTTGATAATCGAATACCTAAACAAGTATGTTTACAGTAAAAATCATATCATATGAATAGTTTTTATACAAAACCATCTGTGGCATAAAAAATCTTGAACCTAATTAAGATTAACTCCAGCTATTCCATCATTTATAGACCCTTTTCATTAGTGACCAGCCAGGTTAGGTGACCCATTAAACCAACCCAGATTGCAATTATCTTAGCACATCAGGTGAAACAAAGACTAACGATTAATGTGACTGTGAAACCGTTTTGTTACAATTCACATGATTATAATTAGAAACTAGCAGAAAATTATTGTATTGTAGTTCACAACAGCTTGAAATGCTGAATATGATCAAAGCAGCATCAATGTGCTACTGCATGAAAAAATCACAATGTGTACACACACATAAAATTACGTTGACAGCATTTTATTTGGAAGATATGTCGAAGTCAAGAAGTTTCTCGATAATTAATGTTAGAAAAAGGATTGAATATTTTTAAAACAAACTTTGTTTTAGGTAAGGAAGTTATATCTAAAACAGCAACAGGCTGAAGAAAGTTTTCAGAGAATCAGAGTTGATTTTTTTTGTTTTGTTAATAGAAATATTTTGGAATCGAAACCCTTTTTTTTTTTTTTTTTTTTTTGGAGAGACTGAAACCAAGGTGTTTGGTTTGTGACTTTGCAGTGATCATTTTCATTACTCAGTTTCACCATCACAGACACATATATAATTAAAATAATATGCATTACCTGACAAAATTTCATATGATAAGCTTCCATATAAGTAACTGTGCATATATAGCATTGTTATGAGCTGAATTTCCAAATAAGGTAAGAAAAGAGACAAGCTTTTCAAAGCTAAAGAATAGAAATTAAAAATTTCTAAAATCTTCAATCATATTTTAAAGGGAATCATTTAATAACCAATGTCAATTAACAAAATTCTATGTAAATAGTCCTAAACATAGGAAGAATATCTAAAAAATAATCTTACTTGATATATATATATATATATATCTTGTCACTCTAATTAGGGATGCATTCATATTCATGTGAAAGCACTGAAAGCAACCTGGTTTTCAAATAATAAAAAAATGGAAATAATATATATATATATATATATAATTTACTATATAACAGACTGCTAGAAGGAATTTAATTTCTAGCCTTATGACTACTGTTATGATGTTGGCTTGAGCCCTTTGCGAAGAAGCATCTATCCTATTGGCTGTGTAGTAAGGTTTGCAGAAAGCTTGATTATCTGTTTAGAGATTCCTTCAATGTAGATTGCTTATATATTGCAGTTTGCAATAGGTTTATGATAGGTTGAGGAATTAGTGTTTGGTTCTCTTGCTTCTAGGGTTTTAAAAGAAGCTTTAAAATTTTAATTTGTGCTGTTTCTTGTTCAAAAAGATTTCAATTAAAAAACAATTATAAGATAATTATATTATACATCCACTTAGTTATTGATAAACCCTTATACAAACTAACACATCTGTGTAGCATGTTACAGTCAGCTTTTCTATATAAAACTTTCCATAACCCTAGTTTGCAAAAGATCCAAAGATAATATATATATATAGTACCAGATCTATTTCCCGCTTACATTTTTACATGACCAATTTTTTTCTTCCCAATCACATTTCTGCAATATATATATCAAGCTACATATGCGCTCAAACTGGCTATACTAGGACATTAATAACTAAACCACTGCTTGTTTAACAAAATTTGCATTTTAGTTATGTATTGGAGGCTTCCTTCTTGCTGGAGTGTAATCCACATCAACTTCCGGAACCCTCTCTTCTTTAGGGGAT
This sequence comes from Quercus suber, assembly GCF_002906115.3. Classification (NCBI taxonomy): domain Eukaryota; kingdom Viridiplantae; phylum Streptophyta; class Magnoliopsida; order Fagales; family Fagaceae; genus Quercus; species Quercus suber. The sequence continues at coordinate 718,287 of NW_027069502.1, forward strand.
GATGGACCATCATGGCTCATCTGGGATCCTTTACTTACCACTCGCAAATTGCGTGCTGCTATCAAATTAAGAAACAAAAAACCCACAAAAAAAAAAAAAAAAATTAAGAACCATTATTTTAGTTTCATTGTTGTTGAAATATAGTCATGTAGGTTATGGAGAAGAAATTAATTACCTCTAGTTGTGGTAGAGAAAAGGCAAAGAACGATGAAGGCCACAAGAATAAGGCGTTTGCATGGTACTGCAGCCATCTTAGAATCTGTCTCTTTTTTTGTTGAACAATTCAATTTATCTCTATGCTTAGAGCTTCTTCATTTTACTCTCTTATATATTCAAAAACTAGTACTTATAATTACCTAGACACTTGGACGAGTTGCGTATTGGGAATTTGTACGTGACTAATATGGCCTAACAAAGTTCACATCAATGTCTCCTTTTGTCTAGCATGAAATGGCAAGAAAAGGATAGCAAGGTGCTTAAAAAACAGGTTTCAATCAAAGACAAGAAATACAAGGGTTGTGTGTATATCAACCAGTTAGAAAGGCTCTGACTTTGTCTCCCATTGAAAGGTGCTTATTTTGTTTTTTATTTCCTTTTTCTTGTATTAGTAGATGATTGGGGCTAAAAAGCACTCCTTAGAATTAATTCTCATGTCATTTAGCTAGGATTGGGGTGGGGTTCAGGGTTTGGTCATGTTTCTTCCATCAAGACTCAAGTGGCTTTATATTAATATGATCATGTTTTCATTAACTGGCTTAGGTGCATAGTACAGATTGTGATTAATTTAGTATATACTTCTAAACCCAAATTTCAAATTTGAATAGAGTAAGAATTGACTAAATGTTTTTACTTTATGCGACCAAAATTAGAACATCCTAGAATTAGTCTCTCCAAAGATAATAGAGGTGAGATTGCCTACCGATCATCTATTAATTCTAAATTCCATAGAAGTAGGAGATTTGTACACTGGGTATAACTCGGGCCCAAATTAGAGCATAACATGTGCCTTTGTAAATTTTTTAGTAGTAAAGAACATCAAATGCTAGAATTGAGGCTGATACCTAGCTATAAGTTTAGTTAGTCATGAAGTCTGTATATATTGTCTTGCTTTATCTCTCTTCTCATGTTTAGATGATTTGAGAAATAAGGACTTGGGAACAGCTTGCTTGGCATACCAAATCAGTGGGCCTCACTAAATACCTATTTCCTAGCCTAACCAAAGCAGCATTCATAACCCAGTACTGACAATCACATGGCAATTTTCCCTCCTGGCATAACCTAGCAAATGCATATGTTATGAATCTAGTAAGGCAGTGTTATACATACATGACCTAGCCAGAGAAGATATGCAATGTTGTGCGGCCACAGTTTGCTTTGTATTCTTTGATATATAATTATTTATTAAAGAATTTAATCAGTCTGGTTCAGTAGTTAATCATCCAACAAACAATGCATTAATGAATGGAAGGAGAAAACCCAACACAGGTGGGGCTACAATCATTTTCAGATAAGGCCATCAACATTGTTATGTAATGTTGTGTACAAAAATGATCACGTGATTGCACCAAGGATCATCTGCTCAGTGGGCCTGCTTTGTCCCTGAATTGCAAATAGACTAAACATGATTTAACTACCTAATTAAAGTTTACAGATAGAGACAAAGAATTAGAGAAGCAACTATAGAAATAAACAAATACTTGTAGGGTTTGATGTGAAAAAAATTATTATTGTTTTCCGGGAAGAAAAGCCTATCAAAGTTTTTAACCCTTGGAACAAGAGTTATTTTCCTAAACTTCTAATAAATTATTGATTTTTTTCTAATTAAGCACAAAACATATTTCTTAATATTTGTTTATCAATAATCACACCTTTTTTTCATATGGAAAATAGGAACTAGAGTTCATAATTAAGATAAAAAGAACATATATGTGTGTGTGTGTGTGAGAATAAAATACATTTTAAGCAACTTCTTAGATTTCTTGAGTGCTTTTGTCGTAAATGCTGCCCTTTTTTAAAAAGAATTACATTGTGTAGACAATGTTTCTGATTCACAAACCAGATTTGATAATTAGGGGTAAAATCTAATGTTTTAGTTTGATGACTTACTCCTATAGCGCAATATTTTATGAGCCAAATGTTTATTTTGATAAATTTACAACAAAACTTGTTTCGCAACTCCCATCGATATATCATAGACCCTAGTCCCTCCAACCCTTTTATTACCTCATGAAGTTACAAATCATTACCTCACCCAAGATTGATATTCTTGCAGTATATTTTGTCTGACTAGAAGTACCAGATCAAAGATATCTCCTGATTAAGTTTTGGCTTAAAAACTAAGCTCATCCCTACTCAAACTTTAATCACCTCTAGTGAGTGGTTAACAAGGTTTAAGATCTTCATCTGCCGGGACAATGGCCCCGGTGTGAATAAGTCAAGCACAATGAATGAGACCAAGTGTGCAATTAAAAAAAATTAGTAAGTTTCCCATGCGATGCACAGATAATATTATAATATTTTATGTAAATTTGTTTTTGGAAAATATTATACATATATTATATCATATTTATTATAAAACTTTGTTAGTAATGAGTTCATCATAAAAAAATAACAATTATAAATTGCACACATATATTTATTATAATTATTTTGTTCAAGTAATGAGCAATAATGAAAACAACTTGGAGAAATATTGTATAATAAAAGTTGATAATAGCATATTAATTCATTCTATAATATTGATTTTTATTATGTGATGTAATAAAAAGTTTCATTACGATTTTTTCTTCTTCAATGCTTTGTTATTGTGGTATGGTGATGCTTGTTGTCATTATCAGTTTCTCCATCTTCAACATTTGAAATTTAGTCCATCCATATTTGTTCAATTTTTGAGCTTTTATCATTTTTTCCTTTTGTTGCATCATTTGTGTTAATTACTAATGAATTGGCACTGAGAGATTCTTGATTAGATCTTACAAAGTTTGGACTTTGTCGCTAAAATTTTTCATAAGTATTTGCATTTATATTAAATTTCAATGATGTGACAGTTTTTTGTAAATTTTTTTTTTTTTGTTAATTTTGAAATAGTGCAGCAAAAAGAATTAACATAGCATGTTGAATTATGTTTTTTTTTGTTCCATACCTTTTTATCATTTTAAAGCGCATCAAAAATCTTAGCAACTATATAATTTTCAAAACCATCTTTTAGATTGAATTCGTTCAAATGAAGTAGAGAAATCCATTTTTTTCCTAATTTTATTTTTCAAATAACGTGAGATTCCTTCTCTAATATCAATATTTTTACAATAATTTAAATAAGTTGTACCTCAGTTTATTTTTCAGCAAGATCTCGATCTTGTAGATTTATTTAGGATTTTCTCGGCATCTTGATCAAATATCACAAACTTTGTTTTGTTAGTTGCATTAAAAATTTCAATTTGAATCCTGTATCTAAAGTAGTTTGCAATTGTATATATATAGTAGTTATAGTGAGATAAATATATTATAAATATTTGGAGAGTATGTAGTTAATGTGAGAGTATGTAGTATGTAATTTGACATTCCTTTCACAGAGTACGCACAAAATGTAATACCAACCCATTGTTGTATCAATGTTACTTATTATTGCAATACCCTAGCAGTTCACATTTTGTAATGAACTTTGAAATTAATATGTATTTTTCTTAATGTAAATAATATGATTTATTATTATTTTTATACATAAATGATGAGTATAATTTGAAATAATTAACAAACCTTTTTCGTAGGATCTCATTTAATGCATTTTATCTTTACTATTGTCTTCATATTATTTAAAGATAAATCCTCCTATGAAAATTGTTTTGCATGTATTTTTGGTATTTCTTGTATAGGATCATGTTTTTTACCATTCCTATCATTGAACTTTTTTAAAGAAAATATTAAGTTAATGGCATTTTGTGAGATAGTATATGCTGTTTTTAAGACTTTTTTGTTATTATAAATTTTAGAAATATGCACTTATCAATTATTTCAGCAACCTGAGAGATCTCAAGATTTATATATATTTTTGTTGCACTGGTCGATGACAAAGAATTTGTTTGCATAAATTGCATAGAATATTATTAATAGACAAAAACATATTGAATTGAAATTGGGGAAAAATGAAGAGATATTTCATGAGAATGAGATTTTCTAGAAGCATCATCTATATGTGGGGGAGGAAGAAGAGAGTCTGTAATAAGGTAAGAGTTTTTGCTTTGATTTACACGTGGGAATAGTCAAACTTGGTTCATAATATGTAAGGTAAGAACTGTGTCTGAGTTTTTCATAAGATTTGGTCTACTTTTAAAAGGTAATTAATTTTATAGTAAATAGTTTTAGGTCTAATTGTCAAAAACAACTTATATTAATATAATAGTAAAAATAAGTTAATATGATTTATTGGGTAACAGTAAAAAAAACTTAATAAAAAGGGTAAAAAATGCTAAATTTATATAATAGTAAAAATAAGTTACTATGATTTATTAGGTAATAGTAAAAAAAATTTAATGAAAAAAGGTAAAAAAGGTTAAATGAAATAAATTACTATGATCTATTGAGTTACAATAAAAAAAAAAAAAAAAAAAAAAAAAAAAAAAAAAAAAAAAAAAAAAAAAAAAAAAAAAAAAAAAAAAAAAAAAAA
>NW_027069502.1:723699-787619 GCF_002906115.3 Quercus suber
ATATATATAATAAAGGAATTGAATTGAATTGAATTTAATAGTATAACATTCATCTCTTTCTTTCTTTCTTTTTTTAAATATAAATAGAGATGAAATATTTTATCACTATTTGAAGGAATGATTCCCCCAACCCCATTTTTGGAGAAAATGAAATGGACAGGACATTAGCTCAATCTCTTAAAATTCTTGTACTAATTAAACATCTAAATAAGGAAATAGACTAAACACCCTTTTATAGAGATTCTTTTTATTCTATTCATTTCCCTCCCAAATGGAATGTGAATTTTCTTTCTTTTTTCAAATAGCCTAGGATCAATTATTGTTTTATAGAGATAGAGACAATGCTTTGAGTATTTGAGTAAAAAAGATAATAAAAAAAAAAAAAAAAAAAAAAAAAAAAAAAAAAAAAAAAACTTAATAAAAAGAGGTAAAAAAATGCTAAATTTATATAATAGTAAAAATAAGTTACTATGATTTATTGGATAACAGGAAAAAAAAAAAAAACTTAATAAAAAAAAGTTAAAAAAGTTAAATGCAATATTAAAGTGCCACGTGGCAGGACCTCATGCACTCTTACATGAGGTTTCTTCTTTTATATATATATATATATTGATAATAATAATAATATTGATATGACACACACATATATATCACCTGTAATATTTGCTTCATGAGAATTGTCTTTTATCAGCAATCATCATATTAAAACACTAATCTAAGATCTTGTGTAAATGAGATTCAATAAAAGGTCTTTTATTTAAGATCAAAATAATTTATCCATTGAATCAATTGGAACCGTAATATGAAAATCTTAAATTTAAAACCTCTTTTTCCTCCTCTTTTTGGCTGGGGCAAGGTTTGAAATGTTTGACTTATTTATTTTATCTTATATTGAGGAACCTTCCTAATGCACATTAGGGTCACCTTTCTAATGAAAAAAGTATGAAAACACTAAAATTTTCACTCAAATGCTTCTACTAGTAGGGGCCTATCTAGCTAGCTTCGGGGTGGCAATTGGGAGCCATGGCCCCCAATTTCTTTTTGAATCATTATTATGTCTTCTTTGATATAAGGTTTCGCTTTAATGCTTGTATTGATGGCCCCCCGAGTAACTCTTTGTAGATCTTTCATTAGTTTTTGAAAATATGATTTAGTTGGGGGAAAAAACGAAGAAGAAGAAGCAGCGAATTTGACATGCCCATATGCATATATATGATGAAATTAGCCTTATATAGCTGGAGAGTGCGACATTACCATATAGAAACCATATGTGTTGTTTAGGAAAGAGTTTTGTGTCGATAGTATTATCTAAATCTCCCATGAAAGAGAACTTAATTAACCAAAGCTTTATATATATATATATATATATATAAAGCTATAGGTTTTGATTAGCAATATTGACAATTTAAACAACAAAAACCTCAAGTCTACTACTCTATTTGCATAATCCCCCCCCCCCCCCCCTTTAATAATCAAGTCTCCCTTTCTTTTGACCAAGCCAAAGTCCCTCCATATTTTTGGTGATGTGTTTACATAATTATATATATATATATATATAAAGCTATAGGTTTTGATTAGCAATATTGACAATTTAAACAACAAAAACCTCAAGTCTACTACTCTATTTGCATACTCCCCCCCACCCCCCCCCCCCCCCCTTAATAATTAAGTCTCCCTTTCTTTTGACCAAGCCAAAGTCCCCTCCATATTTTTGGTCATGTGTTTACATAATTACAAAAAGGTTCAAAATATTTTGTAAAATAAAAGGGGGTTCAAAATATGGGTTTGATCTCTAATCTAAACTATGTCTCAATTTAATCCCTTAAATTTTAAAAACCACCCTAATTAGAAAAAAGGGAAGCTTGACTTTTAGTTTTACAGTTCAAGGTGCTATTAATTAGACAATTATTTTTTATCCTACCTTTTAAAACCATTACTATGTGAATGATACTTGCTAATTTCACACACACGAATAAAATATGACATGTTAGGTCACATATATGTTGGTTTTACAAAATTAAAATATATGGAGAAAAAAAGATAAGCACATTAGGGACTCCTATTTTTAAATTAAGTTATTATTTTATTAAATATTAAATTCACTTGTTTTTATATGTTTTGATTTTATGACACAAGAATATGGTCTATTGTATCATGTCAATATTATAAGGACATGTTAGGAACCTATGGGTAGAATTCACTTTTGAAAACCGGTTTACAATGGGAGGGTACCCAAAAGATTATAAATACATTGTTAAGTTTATACTTAATCCATGTGGAACACTAGGATCATAATAAGATATGTGTACAAAAAAGTCTCTCAAATAAGTAATTATTATTCAGATACTATGATGGCAAGGTAAGGGAAAAATAACACACAAACACTTTATTAAAATCTTAATGACTAAATTGAAATTAATAGAAGACATAATTAATTTAGGGATAAAAATTATATTTTCACCTAATTTTTTATGTTCACTAAAATTCAAGATATTCTTATGATCCATTATTGTATCTTTGTGGAGTTCCCACTTATTTATTTTGATGAACTAATTTTCATAAGGTTGACTATTTTAAACATGATTTTCTATCATTGATCTATAGCAAGATAAGGTAAACAAGAATCATAGTTATTTATTTATTATTATTATTATTAGCATTGATAAGGATTGCTAAGTCAAACAAAAACCACTCGTACATGATAAGATTGTTTCCCCTTTTTTTATGACCTAAAAAATTCATTGCCTATGCTACTTGAGACCTTTTTGTGGAGGAACACTATATGTAAGTCTTGCAAAGCTTTGAATCTATTGTTGGAAAATGTTAATTATTGAGAAGGGTGATGATTAATCCAGGAACTTGTAGACCCTAAAAACCTCTAAATGTGGAGCTATAAATCACAAATGGGAAATCCTTCATGTCTCTTAGAGTCAATGTCAAAGAAATGTCGCTATAGGCTACACAAGCAGAGAAAATGGTCTACTTCATAATTGCCCTTAGTTTAAGTGATGCACCCATATTTGTTATTTCCTGTAAAATGGAGCTATCAAACTAACCATTTTTCTTGATAAGAAGCTGCAATTCCCTAAGCTTGAGTGCATGCATGCTAAACCAACAAGATAATCAAAAGTTATAATAGTTAATTGATTATATTGGTTGCTCATCATATACAGAGGTTTTAATTAATTTAATTTTAAACACTTTTGATACTCATTTTCTCGTGTCTTTGATCATTTCTTTCTTATCAGTTAAATGAGATTCTTTAGCTGGAAGCAAACAATAAGGAAGGCTTCCTTTGAGAGATTTTCAGCTAAGAGGCTTTTAGTTTCCGGTTAATGCAAATTGTGTGTGTCTATGAAAACTAGGTCTTTGTATAGAGGAGCAGCCATGCCTAGTCTCATTAATTTTCAATCTAAGAAAATTATTATGTAACCAGAGTACAACTAACATGATATACTAAACTAGTAATAACAAGTTATCTTATACAAAAGTTTACTTTTCACCAAATTTTTGAAATTTTGTCATATTATTTATTAGGTGTATGTCTTGTTTTTATTAACATTATAGAAGTGATATAAGTCCAAACTAGTGTTTTTACCTTTTCTTGTCCTTCCATCTCCTCCCAAAAGCTTTGATCATATTTTAGCATCAAAATGGAGCAATGGTTTTAGATTGATTTAATTGTCAAACCGATGGTAATTAATCATCAAATTTTACAGGTTTGTCATACAATTGTTTGATTATGAGACCTTGAGCATATTGAAATTAACCACTTCAGCACACAAGGAGTATCAACTAACCAAAATACCCCAATTTAATTAAGAACTGTTCTCAACAGTCTAATATGACCGACAAAATAAAAATTTCAAAAAAGCGATGCATTTTAATTTAGGTCGGTTGCAGATAGTGTTATAGTAGTCAATCATTCACAGTTCTTGAAACTCAAATATTAGGTGAGGTAGAGCCTAACTTTAACTCAAGGGGTTGAATTTCTTGATTGCATAAGGTCTTTAACGAACCCTAAGTGCCTGTCAATTTTGACTTTTATTGATATTACTTAAAAGTTAGAACTTATGGTGCTCATAACACTGTCCATCCTTAAAGTTGCTCCTTTATCAATTTATTTCATTCTTCATGTACTATTGCAAAAGTTTTTTCTTCAAAACACATTCTTGACTTTGGACTTTAGCTGGTACACTAAATAGCCGACAATTTAGTTGACAATCTTATCGATCTGCTGTTATAATTGTATGGTTCAGACCAATTAACACCCTATCATGGGGTGGATTCTACATAGTTGATCTGCAGCTGTAATAGTTGCACAAACAAACTGGCATTTCCTTTTTTTCACGCTGACATAGCTTGTTTTGTTCAAAACAATATCACTTTCATTTAGAATCGTCATTGACACTATTTTTATTATGCACCAATTATAATAAAGCCATGTTAACAGTAGTGAAAAATATTATATTCTTAAACTCATTGTATAAATTAACATCTGACCTTCCCAAACTTCAAATTCTGGTAAAAGATCTAAGGTTGCTTCTGGATTCATTATTAAATTGGAAAACTGTGACATAAAAATTAACAAACATAATTAAACTATAAAATCTATCAACAACTTGAATATCTCCCTCGTTAATCATGAAAGCAAGTTTATTTTTTCATTGGTCAAAGGCTGATAAAAGGAATTAGGCATGCATTCACATTCCCATGGAAGCCATTTGATATTCAGTGAAATCACAAAAATATTATTATTATATGTATTTGAGAAGGAAACTAATAGATACTAACATATCAAGCACATTGAAGCCAAGTTTCCCCTCTCTCTATGAAACTTGCCATAACCATCTTCAAAACACCTTTGACCCTAGCTACATAGTGTCTGACTATCTGTTTCTGCTTACGTTTTACTAACCATACTTTCCAAATTTTTGGTATCCCACCCCCCTCAACAAAGATATGTACACTCAAAACTAAAGTAGGAATGATATAGGAGCTAATAAGCTTGTACTTGCTCAACAAAAGCTGGCATCTTAGTTATGGATTGGAGGATTCTTTTTTGTTGGAGTGTAATCCACAGACACTAATTCATCATTGTCCTCTTCATGTTCTTGGTTTGGTGTAAACAAATCATCATTTCCCTTGGGAGCTTCCCTAGTAACCACGCCTTGCAAACTTCGTGCTGCAGAAAATTAAGGTGCAAAAGATCAAATTTTGCACTTAGAAATATTAATTTGCTAAGAGATGAACTATATATATATATATATAGAAAGATTTACCTTCAGCAGTGATAGTGATGAAGCAAAGCAACACAAAAGTCACAAGAAGAATGCGCTTGCATATAGCCATATCTTAAGACTCTTTTGGTATATAATTGAATCTCCTTTTGTGCATATCATCTTCATCTAAGTTACTCTCTTTATATAGACTCATAAAATTGTACTTGCTTCCCTGCTGCTAGATACTAGGAAATGTGATGTATGTGACTGTGACATAAATTTGTTAGTGTAATTTTACCTGAAAAGATTGGTCTAATAGGGTCAACATCAATGTCTCCTACTGTTTTTCCTTGACAATGTTATCCAGTTATATTACATTGTATTGTAATGGAAGACATAAATTTTCTTCTCATGGGGGCAGTATTATAGGACTAAAACACTATATCACACTGTATTCTAATGGAAGCCATACCTTTTCTTCTGAAAATTTTTTGGGGGCATTATCCTAGGACTAAAGCACAAATTTTCATAATCCCCCCGGGTCTGGTGGTAGAATCTACTCATCGGGGAGCTTTTGCTGCAAAAATGGTGGATTAGTACCTCATAGTAGTGAACCTAGCCTAGCCAATGCGTGAAGTATTTAAAAGAGTAGCTTATGAGATATGACCCTTGCATTTTTCTTGTTAGTTTAGGATGCTTCTATTTAATAGAGGTTGTACAAAAGATGTATAAATATATATAGGGACCAAGAAAAACACCTTCAACAGACAAGATTCGTGGGGTATACATCAAACTCAATCTACAGCCTGATTAATGCAGCCTCCATGACCCTACATTACTGTCAAAGCACATGGAAATTTCCCTCATAACATATATCAAATGGCTCATTTTGATTCATCAAGCACATTGCTATACCGAAAGGCAAAATCCCCTTAGAGGAGTATTTAGAGTTGTGCCATCACAATATATTTCATCATAGCCTATTGGCATACACACCTCTTTACCGATTTATATCTTCTTGCTTGATTAATCATGAAAAAAACAGTGCATTAAATGTTTGGAGGGATATGACCTAGACTGGTGGGGCTTCAATCACTTTCGGATATGTTGATCACAATGATATGTAGAAAATTTCACGTGAATGGGCTGGTGATTATGTAGCCAGTGGCCCTGCCTTGTCCCTAGTTGCACACACATTTAACATGATTGATCTTGCCAATTAAGGCTTAAGATAAAGACACTGCTGCTGAGAATGTGAGAAACAAAAAAAAGGAGTAAAATTACTAAGAGGGCTTGATATGGTTCTTTGCTCTAAAAGTTTTTAACTATCAAATTTTCTTCTTATAATCTTTAGACGCCCGACCCCCTCCCCCCTAAAGTTTGATGTGGATCTCCAAAGTCATCAAAACAACTTTTGTGTTTTTAACTCTTATATTGGTTATTAGTGAGATTGAATCTCACTTACACTAGAATAAGGGTTTAAAGAAAAAGAGACCTCTTGTTGTGCAGCACGTAAGTTTAATAAACCTTTAATGACTAGAAAAAAGCATAGAGGATATTATAGTACAACCCTTCTTTTTTGTAGGCTACAAAGTAGAATCAATTCTTTGATAAGTAATGTTAAAAATACAAGACCTTTCATAATTGCTGACATAACTTATTATGATTGAAATATCACTTCTACCTAAATTTACCACTAATACTATTTTTATTATGTACCTATCACAATAAGTCATGTTAGTAATGTCCTTTGACTTATTGTTCCTTGAACCACATGTATAGTATCTAATGTTAAGGAGAAAAAAGTTTATTGTCTTGGGCAATGCTTTTTGCTCTTTGCCATGTGCTAAAATAAAGACTACCAAATCTTAGTCCTTTGCCATTCTAGACCTCCCTTAAATAACTTTACCCCAGAATTGAAATTGTTATCATTTGAAAAGCCCTTGTAATGCAAATCAGATCACAAGCTCATTGGAGTTATTGTTTTAAAATAAAATCATGAGGTACTACAACCCAAAATTGAAATTTTCCCATTATACTTTGTGCATCCTCTAATAGAAGCTATGGAGTACTCAAAGATAATGTCCCTCTTCTTTTTCTTATTTTGACCAAGCCAAGTAGATTTTGGGTCCTAATCGAAATCTGACATGAGAACTAAGCAAGTATGCATTATACAATGCTATTACACTATCTACAAATTTTCTGTTTCGTACACTAAACGAGGTACGGGGCTTTCCTCAATCGGGCCCCCAGAGCATACACCAATTAAGCCCTATGGATGAGCCTACACATGTACATGGGTCGGGTCCATATAAAAGCAAAATTAGCCACCTCAGCTAGGCATATATAGCCCACCCACTTTGAGCACTATGTTCGGTGTAAAGGCATTTCTTCATGATTTATCATTGCATTTCACTGCCAAGATGCACTAGAGTTTAGGGGCCCTTGACTGCTGCAATTGAGCTACCAATTTGAACCATCCAATCCATCGGTGAATTTGGCCCACTTTGGATGAGAACCAAGGAGGATGACATGTACATGTGGAGATATATATATCAATCACTTCATCTCTAAAGTAAGACGTTTGATGTGCAATTTCACATATTCACTCTTTCCCTTTCTTTCAACGAAAAATATTTTGTGGAAAATGATCTTATCAATTTTTATAGGATAACACACTTTGCCACAACTTGTATATTTGTCAACTTATAATTGAATTACATTACTTACGCATGGGACCATCATTGGTATTTAGTGAAAAGCAATTTAATAATCACTTGACACATGCATAAGTTGTAATAAAGTGTGCGACAAAATGCGTATACATAGACTTTTTGGTGACCATAAACTCGATTTAATGGAAAATTTATAACTTGGTCAATGAGAATTGAGAAAAAATGAGTTCTATGTGAAAAATCAACTTAAAATAATGGATTTTGAGTGGATAACATCTTCCTCCTTTAAAACCGAAGTAGTCATTGGCAAGTAATAATAAGGAAACCTATTATTACTTTTGAATCATGCTTGTGGAGAAGGTTGAGCTATTTGGACAATATAGATGGTCAAATACATTGAACTTGGGATTTGTCTATTTTGGAAATTTGGTATATGTTGAAATATTTTGGATGGTTATACGTAGATTATTAGCATTAAAATAACTACACTTACACTTCAAAATTTTCTTAGAAATATCCTTGCTCGTGGCTCTTTTTAGTTGGTTAGTAATTACATTGAGGCCTTAAAGCTAGATTAGCGGAAGAGCAAGACCTGGCCCTTTGGATAACAATTTTCATTTTCTTCATAGAAACGAAATGGCTCTTTTCAGGCTGATTATACATTAGACCTTGAAAGTTGAAACCCAAGTCAGTGAACAAGCAAGACCTAACCCCTTCAGTTAATTACAGGTCTTATATCTCTAATATGGACTAATTGAATGGCCAATAGACCTATATTTAGCCACAAACAATGCAGGGAAAAAAGATGTATAGCCATCCATGGATAAAGGAGTCGTTGAAATCACATATAACACAATCCAACTCATGCCCATGATGCCCATTCTACCTTTAAACTCAAGAGAAAAACTAAGGGAAGACTAGTTTGGCAAATAATTAAGGGAGTGATTTCCTAGTGGCCGGTTGATATGTCTGTCATATTCATTGGTTAACATGTCAGCTTTGGTACACATAAACCTAGAGGTTAGCTCCATTTTAGCTAGGCGTGCGTGACTTGTTCCCTTTGTTTTCCCTCAATCTTCCCACTGTTGCAAGTTGGTTTTCATAGCATCAAATGTTCCTAACAATCTTTCTCCTTTCTAATAGTGACAGCGTTGACATTAAATATTGGTTTTACCTTGACATTAGTATGTTCCGAATAAAGAATCATTAAACCAAATACTACTTAAGTACTAGGAAATAAAACTAAATCAACATAGCTCAAGGTAAGCTCTTTGCCCCTACAAAGGCAGTCTAAGCACTCAGACATCCACACCCTCAACAGAAAAGAAAACTAGTCATGAAGCACTATAAAAGGAGGAGATTTATGCAAAAACTCATAAAACTAAAAAAAAAAAGTGGTGGTAAGGAGCATCAATGTGTGTTGCCTCACTTAAGGAGTCTATTAATGTCATTCTCATTCACAGTGAAATACATAGCATCACCTCCTTTTCATCTACGCATGACAAACCCTAAAAGGAACTTTAATTATGCTAGCTATATGATGGTTAATTAACTCAATGGCGCATTCGAGTAATGCTATCAAATTAAGAGTAAGTTAAAATGGGGATAGTGTAAATTACAAGGGGGCCGCCCCCTACCAAATTATGACAACGAAGAGCACAAACCTCAATGAAGGTGACATGAATAGACACAAATCACTTTTAGAATAGGCTCAAAATAGTATATTAGTACTATATGAAAAGGTGGTGTATGCATGCTCCGATATTTATGCCATATATATGATTCAAGGTTTAGGAGTCCATGGTCTGCTACGTGGTGCAACACTTTGATGGCATGCTTTGGCTTTTTCCTTTTTTTTTTTTTTTCTTTTTGCTTAAGTGTTGTGCAACACTTTGATGGCATGCTTTGGCTTTTTCCTTTTTTTTTTTTTTTCTTTTTGCTTAAGTGTTCGTCCATTAACCCAAGTACGAGGGGCATGCTGACGTCACCACCAGACCAACAGACCACACAGTCCCAACGGGCCAACTAAGCCAAACTTTATTTCACCATATTTTAAACCTCCAAAATGTCCCGCGCTTGATTACAAGCTCACATTATTAAGCTCCGCATGGCATTTTCTTGTTATTTCACATGATTTATGGATGTCATTTTTCTTAATTAAATGGTGTATAAATATAATTACGGACTGATTGTATTATTATGTGGGTGTTTTTGGACTATTGGATGGTACCAATCACAACAATAATAATAATGTATTATTGTGATGATGTTTTAGTCTTTGGGGTTTTGTTTGATGTCAGATTCTGTTTTCTTATCCTAACTAATCTTGGATGCATCCAATTAAGATTATCAGGGGATATGTAATGTAGTGAACGTTATGCAATGGACAAATTAAGGAGGGGGTATGAGGGCACAAGATCACGTGAATGTGTTGCTCCTCCACGCTACTTGATATGTACTAATTAAGTTAGCACTTAGCATGCTCAATCAGCCATGACCAGCCACCTTCTCTTCTCTCTTTCACACATGAACACACAAGTGTGGCATGAGGACTTCATTAAGTTTAAGCCACATGCTTAATTAGGATAAGAAAATATTTCGGAATCAGTCAGTAATGTATAATTTCGGAATTACCAATATTCAAATACTCAAAACAACTTCATCTAACTTATCTCTCTCTCTCTCTCTCTCTCTCTCTCTCTCTCTCACACACACACACACACATATATATAACATGCTTAATTAGGATAAGCAAATATTTCGGAAACAGTCAGTTATGTATAATTTCAGAATTACCAATATTAAAATACTCAAAACAACTTCATCTACCTTATCACACACACACACATATTTTTATGAATGTATATGTGTGTGTTTGTGTGCTTATAATATTGTGTGTTTGTGTGCTTATAATATTCAAAATTTCAAAATAATTTCATCTAACTCATAGTTATATTAAGAAAAAACCTATATAATCTTGATTCAAAAGAAATTATTCTTTCATGTTTTAAAAAATTACCATGAAAATTTTCAGTAGGCTAAAACAATCATATAAGTCAAAACAACTCGGTATTTAAGCTAATATGTTTCAAGAGGCTAAATGCAGGGACGGAACCAGGATTCAAACTTAGGGGGGGGCAAAGTTCTTTGTTCAAGAATTCTCAAATATTAGAATATTAATACTAGAGGTTGGCAACAATGCAACATATTTTGATTTTATCATTGTTGGACTAAGGTTGAATTTTTTTTTTTTTTTTTAGAATGACTAAGGTTGAATTGATTCTTTATTCTTTACACATTATAATTTTTTTTAATAAAAAAATCAATTTACTTATTCTTTTCACATATTTATATTCCTAACATCTTCATAATGCTACATAAATAAGGAAAATGCTAGAGATTCAATTTTTTGTTCAAAAAAATTACTAATGCAGTAAGTAATTATTAGTAAGTGAAAAAGTGAGTAATTATTGATAAGTGAAAAAGTGATGTTAGTGGAGAGTTCAGATGAGAACCAGTAAAAATTAACTACAACAACTTATAAATTTTTTTGTTAAAAAAAAAAAAAAAAAGTATCTCTAGCATGTCAAAATATTATAGTTAAAACTTAAAAGATTCTTAGAAAAAAACTATAGTTAAAACATAAAAGTTCAAATTCATGTCAAACATTACATTAATAAAACAACTAAAATAATGTCTAACCAAGGTCATGCATTAATATTGAACCAAAAAAAAAAGAGTGAGACATTTATTGGTGATGTAGCATAAAAATGTAGGATCTTTTTCTTTCAAAAATTGCAAGTTTGAAAAAATAGTAAAAAAATATGACAGCTATTAAACAATCACAGAATGATGGACGGTTAACTAAATATATAAATAACAAAGTTTTTCCCATTTAATTAATTTAGCTAAGGCATACCTTTTATTACCAATAAACTAATAACACCTTTCTCAAAATAAACTAATAACACATGCATGTACTCAGGCTGCAGTTTAGCCAAGGCAGTGGGCAGAAAACAATTTGAATGATATTCTTGAGACATCCAGATATTAATAACACATACTGTTTGTCCAAAGATTTCTCTTATTATTTGGAATTGAGAATTATTTTTTAGATTTTTCTTTTTGTCCAAATTTATAAATTATATAATGTTTGTCTAAAGATTTTTCTTGATATTCTTAAGACTTTCAGATAAAAGGGTTGAATCAAATGAAATGTTCATTTTTGGGATTTTATGGGTTAAGCTTGTAAATTTTTTGGGAAAGGGTGGGCCAAGTATATAATTTTAGGGACAAAAGTAAAATTTTGTGTAAATAATAAATATTTATACTAAATGTGAATTTTTCAAAGGGCTTGAGGGGGGGGGGGGGGGGGGGGTAATGCAAGATCTGGTGTAGGCTGTAGCAGTAACACTAGCACTTTGTTTACTTCTTGAGATGTTAATAAATAACAATAAATTAGACACAAAATTAATTTTCACATTTGTTAAAAATGTCTCTTATTATTTTCTATGGAGTGCTTTATCGGAACTTCATAAACGGATGGGGGCCCAAAGGTTTTTCAGGCCCGGGTTCATTACCACTCTAAAGAATCAGGAATTGCCTCAAGGCCCAAATTCTCTTTTCCAAGTACAATTCGTTTTCTTTTGGTGGTCAAGCCCTTGAAGAGTAACAAAAAGAGGGGAGGGGGATCTTAGGTTTTGTCTCATTTTCTTTATGTGTTGTATGTACTGAAAGTTCTAGCAACGTAAACTATAAAGGCCTTGAGAGTTTGGGCCAAGAATAAGTAAAAAGCCCTTATAGGCTTGGATCAACTAAGGCCCAAAGAAAACTAGTATACTTTCACAATTACTAAGGGGGTTTTTGAGAAACATTGTGCTGTTAGCAGAGATGGGTCGGAGAAGGAAAGAATGGAGGAGATCACAGATGTTCAGCACACTCCGGTGACTACTAGTCAAGCGTGGCTGGGTATGGTGCAAGCATGGCACTCTATGGCGTTGTCAAATCACACTAGCTCCAGCGTTGTGCTGTCAGAGAGCCAGAGCAATGATACTCTGGTATGCCCTTGAGCCCAGCATCCTCTTCTGTTGTGCTTTCACGTGTTTCCCAATGGTCCTCACTGAAGGGTAAGGAAGTAGTTGACAAAGTCTTAGATTTAGGCTTTCCTTTGTCTTTCTCTGAGGCCCAAATATCACCCAAACCGGAACCCACAAGTATTCCCTCTCCTTTTAATGAGCCCATCAATACCCCTTTATGCCCAAAGAGTGGGCATTTAAATGAGGTTGCTAGAGCCCAAGAAAAGAAATCCCAAAATTTTAATATGCAAACACAGGTTAATTGCTGGGCTTTCGGGTTCATTGAGGAGAGGGATGTGTAGTTGTTTGTTGTTTTTCTCCCAGTTGTTATCTACTTTCTCTGTTGTATCTCTTTCCAGATGAATGAAATGTTTATGTATTTCTCATCAAAAAAAAATATATANGGGGGGGGGGGGGGGGGGGGGGGGGACGCCTGAATCACGTAAACCATTGTCTTTCTTGTGTGATTCTTTCCTCTCTCTCTCTCTCTCTCTTTTTTTTTTTCTCAAAAGTTTATGCTATCTCACTATAATTAGAAATTAGAGTTACCGACATGTTAGGCTTTTTTTTTTGGCCTTAAAAATTGTCAATTGTTTGAACTTTGAAATGGACGTTTGATTGCTTCCACAACTGATATGTAAATGCATAATGTTAAAATAGAAAACTTTTTTCTTCAGTAACATATTCCTCCTATATTCACGGTCTCAAGTCTCAACCACTACATAATAAGAAACCCCAAAAATTATGTTTCAATCAGGGGATGAGGGGATGATATCATTTTTATTTTGGTTGCATGGTGTGGACTGGCAACGACCACATCTCACTAAATATATTCCAATTATACAAGATGACACAAGAGCCGACATGCTCAATTTCAGCCCAACACATGGTCTGGCAATATCAAACCAGACACATGTTGGTACAATAGACATATGCAGATATGCTCGATTTCACCTCTAACCAGTCTGTGATACCACCTAATGAAACAAATATGATTCTAATAATAATAATAATAATACTGAAGCAAATATGGACAAAATTTCTCTTCAAACTAGTTTGGAAAGAAATTTTTCAAATTTCTATTATATCTTTTTATTATATGTGAATTTTGAAAATTTAATCGTTGGATTGCATGTTCTTTATATTCCTAATGTACTTGTCAAATTTCGTTCAAATTCGATGTTATTTACTATTCGATTCATAAAATTATTTTACATGCATAATTTTAGATCCTATAAACTTAAAATTTAAACATTTAATTGATGATATAATTATTAATCTTTGATTTTTTTTAAAAATTTGCAAACATGGAGGATATAATAAGAACATGCAGTCCAACAGTTAAAATTTCAAAATTCACATTTAATAAAAAGATATAAGAAGAGTTTGAAGAGTTTTTCTCTAAACTAGTTTGGAGAGAAACCATTTCTTACTTCAAATATTCTCCTCTACTATGTTATTGAAAAGTTACACAATTTTTTTTTAAAGGTTGGTAAATAAAGAAAGATAAAGTTTAGCTACAAAATTGGTTGTAACCTAAGACTACAAATTTACTCAATAAAATAAATATTACTACATATTTTGAAAATATAACCGTTGAATTGCATGTTCTTTACGCTTTTAAAACACATGTCAAATTTTGTGTAAATCGGATATTATTTACTATATGATCTATAAGTTTATATTTTATGTATAATTTTAAACTACAAAAATTTGCAATTTAAACAATTTATTGATAACATAACTATTGATCTTTAATTTTCTACAAATTTTATATGAGCATGGAGGATATAAGAAGAAGATGTAATCCAATGGTGGATTTGTCAAAATTCACCTCCAATAAAAAGATAAGGTAACAACCAATTTTGTAACTAAATTTTTTCCAATAAAGAATTTAAATAGAAGTAAGTAAATATAAAAATGCTCAATTTCTAACACCGTGACACACAGACCGCGGAAGGGGTAGATGCCAATTAAATCAGAAGCAAATTAGCTAAAAATAATCAATTTCAACCAACCCAAAGCTTAACCTATTAAAAAATAGTAAATTTAATTATTTAACTGTACACTTAAAACAATGCTTGGATAAGAACAAAGGAAGAAGGAAAAAATATTATATCTTGTATGCAGATTGTGTTGGTTTGAGTAGTTTGACAAGGTTCGTGTTCAACATATGTTGCATGGAGAATTAGGATCCTCTAAATTTCAAATAAAATATAGAGAGTCCATTCACAGTTAAGATTTCTTAGCCTAACCTTGGGCTTGAACAAGAACAATTATTAAAGCCTTGATGATAATTTTATTGTTATTTATTTATTTCAGGGCTTGCAGAGATATATATATATATATATATATATATATATATAAACCAACTAAGATCCCATTACGCATAAAACAAACTATCAATGCCAATTAACATACTCACAAACAACTGAACAAGACACTCACAATCCAAAAGTCTCAGTGGTGTTCTCTCACTTAAAAAAATGGACAAATTCTTAACTTAGACATTCATTATATTTTACCACAAAAAAGAACTAATAAACTCCTTTGTGAAAGAAAAAAAATAATATAAAAAGTACTCCACATTCTTGAAAGAGTATTATTCTCAAATCTTTTGCAGTATTTCTTATACATAAAACTTCAATATATATTCATCGTCAGATTGAGAACATTTTTGTGAACAATGAATACGAAATTACTTTTTTTTTTTTTTTCCTAATAAGGAATAGATTTTCTTTCTACTCTAACAAAACCCAAACAAAGTTCTTTTTTATTTTCTTTTTTTGAAAAAAAAAAACCCAAAAAAATTTAAAAGAGGAGTTTGAGGCAATTTCTTGCCAAAAATTTTGATGTACGGTTAAGGCTAAAATAGTTTTTTAAAAAAAGAAATTCAGAATTCCTAAAACTTTGCATATGATCTCTAGTAAAATTTCAACTTATACTTTCACTACTCTTTTTGTTGGTCAACATCCTTTTCCTATCATCTCTCTCTCTCTCTCTCTCTCTCATAGGATTTCTTATCTCTTAAATAGTTGTCTACAACTGTATACAATTTATAATCACGTTTAGCCTTTACTTCAATAATTCCATAATGCATTACTACAAAATTTTAAAGTTTTGTAATTTTTTCAAGACCCTCTAATCACACATAAAACACATGTAAATATGCTATTATGTTTTTGTAGGTGGCTAAAATTTTAAAGAAGAGACCAAATTGCAACAAGGACTTCAACGAGGATCAAACAATGATGAATCATTGCAACTTGGGTATCTTACTTAGAAAATGGAGAAATTATAAGGTTTTTATAGTGGACAAGTGACGTAGTCCACCATTCCACTAAAAACTCCCACCTGTTTAAAATTGCTAAGTCAGAAATTTTTTTTTTAAACAAAAACTGATTACTGACTCACCAATTTTAAATAAGTATGAGTCTTTTAGTAGAATGGTGGACAAGTGACGTGGTCCACTATGAGGACTGTATAATTTCTCTAGAAAATGTAACATTAATTTGGTTCCAATTGTTAAGTTAGTAAACCTTTTTTAAACAAAAAGGAGCTATACAAGAGATAAGCCTTATATTGGGCTCGGGTCCATGTAGCAAAATTGACCTAGACAATTAGCAGCTCTAGTAGCTAGATTAAGTACATGAGATATAACAAGTCGAGGCATAAAAAACACATATATAATTAGACTTTGTTGTCCAACTGATATAGGTTTGATAGAAGAGCTTGATTCTGCCAAGAGGGATTGCTGGTCTGGTTATAGGTTTGCACTAGTTTCTTATTGTTGCATTAAAACTAGGATTTTGCAGAATCCTAGATCTTTGGCTTTGAGAATTGATTCCACCAATGCTTCCTAAGTTGGCATGTAGATAGACTGCCTACCACTATTGGCTCCACCTTTGAAAAGAGTACTCCTATCCAAAATAGTGGCTTCAAAAGCAAAACCATATCTCCCAGCCTTTTTGTTTCTGTCTGTTGCCACTTTGATGAGGATTTGCCAGTTCTGATGAGGGATGCTTTTTTTTTTTTTTTTTGGATTTGATCTGATTTCCTGCACTTGGCTTTGGTTGAAAGCTTCCTGATACTTGCAAGTAAGAGATTGAGAGATGAGAATAACTTCAACAGGGTTAGGAATCTATCCTTGATGTAGAACCATATTCCTATGGTTCCAAATTGACCAAAGGGTGGTGAAAAGAGCTTGTAAGTAATTCATTCTGTTGTGCTCCAAAGCTCTGCTTGAAATTATGCACTGACTTAGCCATTGTTCTACAGAATTGCACTGAGGCTTAGAAGTTCTTAGTCCCAAGATTGAGCCATGCCAAATAGCTCTTGCACAGGGGTAGTTCAAGAATAGATGTACTGTTGTTTCTTCCTCTTCATCACACATAAAGCATCTATTTATAACCTGGATACCTCTTCTGCTCAGATTCTCAAAAGTAGGTAAGCTATTGTGTAGGAGTTTTCATATAAAAATGAGTATTTTCAAGGGTAATTTAACTTTCCAAAAGAAACTCCAAACAGAAGGGGCTAAGGTAGAATCATTCTGTGGTGTTGTACATGAATGGCTCTAGTATTGATGGATTAAGTTGTAAGCCTTGTTAACTTTGTAGTCACCAAAAGTAGAGTGTTTCCAAATTAGCTTGTCATCATTGCCTTGAGTTTTAGGTATTGGAATCTGCAGAATCTCCTTAGCAGTGGATGGATGGTAAAGCTTCCTTACCAAGTCACAATTCCATGATTTTGTTTGATTATCAAAAAGATTAGCCATTGTTCCATTGGTGAGTCTGTGCTTCCTAAGGGTTTGGTTTAGGCAGTGAAACCAATCAGGATGAGAGAGGAGGATTTGGCGACCATTTCAAATCAGACTACGACCTTGATGAAGGGGAGTAAATTGGGTTTCTGTGGTGTTTTTCCAGATCCATGAATGATGAGGTTTAGGTTTGTACTCTCTTAAGGAAGTTCTAAAGAAATATTTGGTTTTGAATGTCCTAGCCACCAAAGAGTTAGGACTGTTCAGGATTCTTCAATATTGTTTTGACATCATTGCTTGGTTGATGTAGCTAAATTTTTTGATCTCAAGGCCTCCCATTCTCTTTGGTTTGCAGATTTTTTCCTAATTCACCAAGTGTAACTTCCTAGTTCCAAGATCATGCCCCCGCCAAAATGCTCTTATTACGGCATCCAACTTGTTGCACACAGATTCAGGGACTCTGAAGTAGGAAAAGGTATACAAGGGCATAGATTGAAGAATAGATGAGATTAATGTTGCTCTACTTGCTTGAGACGAGTTTGGCTTTCCATCCTTTTAGTTTAGCTTGGACTCTATCTACTAGATCCTAAAAGTCGACCACTCTCCTAACTCGAAGTTTGAAGTTAATGCCTAGGTACCTACTAGGATTCTGAACAAGGTTGACCTGTAAGGAACTTGCTATGTTTTCTTGTTCATTTTGAGGAATGTTAGGAGAGCAATACATGTCTGATTTAGTGAAGTTTATGCATTGACCAGAAATAGAGCAATACCACAAAATTATTTTTACTAAGTTGGTAAGGGAGGATTTGTCTTTTCGGAAGAAGAAAAGGGAATCATCTGCAAAAAGAGGTGAGTGAAAGAGACATCCTATCTACCAATGGAAATACCCTTGATTTGTTTTTTGTTTTCAGCTTGAGTGAGTGCAATTGAGAGAATGTTGGCACAAAGAAGAAAAAGTTAGAGGAAATGGGATCACCTTGTCTGATACTCCTAGTTAGGTGGATGGTTTGTGTGGGACTGCCATTAATAAGCAAGGTATACTTGACAGTAGTGACACATTCCATGATCCAATTCACTCATGTGTTGCTGAAATTCATGGCTAGCATGATAGCTTTAAGGAAGTTCCAATTAATTCTATCATATGCTTTGCACATATCAATTTTCAAAGCCCCAAACCCTTTTTTCCTTCATTTTTAGGGTATCAAAGATTTCATGAGTAAGTAGAATATTGTCAGTGATACTCCTACCTTGGATAAAGGCATATTGGAAGGGTGAGATAAGTTTATCCATGAGAGGTTTTAACCTATTCACCAGGATTTTGGAGGTGACACTACAACAAAATGTATTTCTAGTGATGAAAAAATTTGTCACTAAAAGTCCAGTTTTTCGTCACTAAGAACCTTTAGCGACGAAATCGGACTTTTAGTTATGAAACTCATTTTGTTGCTGAAACCTCATCACTAAAAGTCCTGGTGACGAAAAATTTCGTCACTAAAAGTTCGATTTGTTTAAAAAAAAAAAACTTTTAGTGATGAAAACATTTCGTTGCTAAATGTTTTCTTCGCTAAAAACACTATTCAGTGACGAAAATATTTCGTCACTAAAAACACTTTAGTTTATTAAATCATATTTAGTGACGAACAATTTTGTCACTAAAACTCTTTTCGAGTACATATAATGACGAAAAAGTTCGTTACTAAAACTATTTTTAAGAAAATCTAGGCACATATAGCGACGAAAATTTTCGTCACTAAAACCATTTTTTACAAAATTTTGCTACATTTAACGACGAAATATTTCGTCACTAAAACAATTTTTTGTAGCTATATTTGTGATGGAAAAATTCATCGCTAAAACTTATTTTCTGTTTTTATTTTTTTCATGGCTTTGATATTAACCTGTAACCTGTCATTACATTATTAAAACCTGACATTTGAATAACACATTTATTTCAACAACACATTTATATAAAAAAAAAAAAAAGATCCATATATTCCACAAGTAAAAAATAAAACAAGTATCCAATTCAAACTCCTTCCATACAATAATTGTTTGCAACACATACAATAACTCAAGATGCTTTATAACAATACAAAAAGTGTAGCATAATATAATTAAAACTAACGGAAGATGTCCTCATATGTCTTCAAGTAATGCCAAAAGTAAATCCCCTAAAAGTCACCAATAAGAAATCTGCACAAATATAAAAACAATACTACATTAAAATTGTAAAGTAAAAACATTAACTATGTTTTAAGAAACATTTCTAACAATGCATTAAGAGTAGCCACACCAATGAATTAAAATCACAACTCCTAATGTATAAGTTGTAGAAAGCAAATATAGATTTTCAAGCAATTCATAGATTTTCAATCACAAAATAGATAAGTACAATTACTACTAACTTTACATATCATATTCCACACCATTATCCATATTAAGCAATTCACAAGTGCAAAATTTGAACACAATTGCTACTAACTCAACACAACAAATGACCATATCAATCTCCATATCAAGTTCAAGATAAGTACAATTACTATTAATTTTACATATCATATTCTACACCATTATTCATATCAAACAATTTACAAGTACAAAATTTTAACACAATTGCTACTAATTCAACACAATAAATGACTACGTCAATATCTATATCAAGTTCAAGATAAGCACAAAACTTTAAAACAATTGCTACTTAGACAAGCATAAAACTTTAAGACAAGCATAAAACATTTAAGACAATTGTTATGAATTCTACTTATCATAATCCATACGAAAATTTTTGTTCAAATTTTCCTTGTAAGCTCAAAATAGGAAACAATACACTCCTCTAGGACCAAAAGGGACCTAGGGGGCACCTTGTTGCCAACAATTACTTCAAGAGTCCAAGTCCTTCTGCATCCAAGTTAGCCGGACTAGGAACCAAAGGAAACAAACATTCAATTTTTCAACTAAAGTTATCTTTTTCTCTTAAAGTTAGCATCTCCTCCATCATGTCTATAAGATGTTTTCTTAGTCTAGGCTAGATTGAATTGAAGATGAGACTTATTCATATAGGTGTTTTTTTTTTTTTTTTTTTTTTTTTAAGAGAAAGTATTCATATAGGTTGAACTATGTATGACCTCCCCACAAAACCCCCCTCACCCCAAAAAAAATAAAATAAAGGATGGAAATTGAGCAGTATCTTAAAACTGATAAACTGCTGATCTAGTCACAATCACTCAAGCCAAATCTTTGAAGTTTGGAAAGATAGCCACGATTGATTCTATCGAGAGTGATAACTTGATATTTGAAGCATACCTTTAAGCCAACAGCAGCTAAGGTTTCCGTCACAAGCTCTGCAATTTTGTCGTCAGGCATGCTTGAGTTTTCATATCTAAGCAATTCACAGAAATTGGTCATTTCTTGCTTTAAAAAATAAGTCCCAAGGAGAAAATATACAAGACAACACTACATTTCTAAAGATAATCTAGACAGCCTCTTACAAAAGGAAACCAACATTTTCACGAACAGTCAAAGAATCAAAAAGTGCTGCACTTTGAAACACCTGTAAGAAATATAGTAAATAACTTAGAAGGGCCAATAGCTTAAGTCAATATAACTATAATTATATAAAGCTTAAATGCGAAATTTACAAGTCCAATTCGTAGACCGGTTATTTCCTCATCACTGATTAAACCAGCTCTCCTTCTACCTCGTATGTAAACCTCACCCTGTTTATTAAACAATGAATATCAGTCTACACGAGAGTACCTGAGGAGCAACAGATTAAAGTATAATGCTAAAAGCTTACTACATGGATCAAAATAAACTAATTAAGCAATTTTAAGAGCATATGGATGACAGATCCAATCATATACCTTGTCCGGAGCCAGTAGTCCAGCAATGATTTTTAGAACTGTAGATTTTCCAGTGCCAGAGGGCCCAATTATTCCAACAGCTTCGCCATGTCTAATCTATACATTGGAAATAAAACGGAATTAATGCAACATAAACCAAAAATCAAGAGAATCAGAAATTAAATTAATCAAGCAAAGAATCCTTCCCTAGCTAGGAGGTATGGATACGTCAAATATCCATTGTATCTAAATTTGATACAAATCCATACCATATATGCTGTTATACAACGGTATATTGGATACGTATTGGATACAAATCTGTAAATTTGAAATTTAACTTTTATCATGAATCTAGGATGATAAGAGAGGAAGAACATGGATATTGCATGGATACATTTCAGGGGGTGGGGGGTGATGATAATGAGACTAACAAAACAGATTGGCAACATTATTATTAAAAATAGTATCATTATATGTAGCATTTTTGGGGATGACGTTTTCTACAGAATCCCATGCCTAATATGTCGTAATAATAAATAACAATTTTTTCAGCATAATATGCTGCATATTTCTAATTAACAAACCATGCCCTCATGCACATGCACACACTAGTTTAGATAGTTAATCACCAGAAATTTTTTTTTTGATAAGTGATTATCACTTGAATTCTTTTTTCTAAATTTCCTTCAGGTAATTTGTTGCACGCAATGGATCTTAAACTTCAAGATCCACGACTTCACCCTTCACCCATTTTTTTAGGGAGAGGAAATGCATTTTGAACAAGCTCATTGGCTAATTACCAAGCAATTGAAACACTAGAATCATCATGAAAATTAAGCCTGCGATATAAATCTAGATTTCATCTTTAGGATAATAATTTTTAGGCGATTAAAAACAACTAAAAGGGTAAAATAATAAATAATAAATAATAAATAAAAAACAGACAATAATGATAATCAAAATATATATATATATATATATATAACACATATCACACATCAACCCACCCACCCATAAACACACACAGACCGGGGGTATAAGTATTTCTCTCAATATAAAACCATTAAGAGCCACCCATAGATGCTGCTCATAGAAAAATTGAATATTTAATGTGGAACTTTCATATCAGTATCCAGGCCCCAACATCACCGTCATTTAGTTTGGTCTACATTACTGGAAATGCACATAATAACATGAAATTAAATATATTAAGATTCACCTTGAAGCTCACACCTCTCAATATATGCTTCTCACCAAATGACTTATAGACATTTCTGCACTCAATAAGAACATCTGAATCGTCCTCAGGCTCCCATACTGTGCTTAAATTCTCCGATTTAAATGAATCCTAGTCAGCCAACACAAAATGAAAATAAAATCCAAAGTTTACAAAGAAAAAGAACAGAATGCATAGTGAATTCTGGCAGTTGAACACAAAAGCAAGTCATTATATTACCCATAAGTCACGAATCCAACTATGAACGTAGGAACTGTATATGTTCATCAAGAAAACTAGAAATTTAAAATTTATATGATTGCTAAATATAGGAAGTTAATTGAAGACATCTGTATCTGATTACAATACAAACTAATAAGAGACAATATAACTAAATCTGACTGCAATTGAAATTAATAAAATGCAATTTGGTTGTCATCAATTAAGTCTACAACAACAAAAACAAAGCCTTAGTCCAAAATTTTTGGGGTGGCTATTGATCCTCAACAAATTAGTTAGAGTCGGCCACATGTATTCTAAATCCAATAATTCAAATTGCTCATGGATTTGGAAAAAAAGTGAAAGAATTTGATATTTACCCATAACCAAAAAAAAAAAATCACAAGAGCACAAGCAAAAAAACCTAAGAAGCATGGACACTACAAAATCCTCAGTTTGTCCGACACAAGCATGCCAGGGACACTTGTGTCCTTATTGTTTTGGGAGAAAATTTTTATTAGAATTTATTTTAAAAAATTCCTTTGATTTTTAGATATGTTTTCAAAGCTATAATAGTTGTTATTTATTTTGAAAACTTAAAAGTAAACATAAATTATGCCTATACATAAATCAGATATACCTAAAGATATGTTTTAATTAGTTCATTGTAGTATCCCCTCCATGTTGTGTCCTAATTTTGATTTTTGAAGAATTTCCGTGTCCTGTGTTGTGTTTGGATCAGTGTATGAGTTCATGCTTCTTAGCAAGAAACAGAAAACTAAAAATTTCAAAATAACTTTTAAAAGTCTAAACTACACAAGGAAGGTGTTTACACAAATAATGACATGTCTAAAGAAAACAACATAATGATAGAAATGAAACCCAATGTGATAGTTAGCATTCACAACTGACAGATAAAACAAATTGCTTTTGCATATGAGCCAATTAAAAAAAAAAAAAAAAACCAAGTAACCAATAAAATTCAATACATTTACGAAATTGAGTAATCACAAATGCAAAGAAATACATTGAATTTGGTGGCTGAGGATTCATCACTTCTCAAGTTCTGTGGAGACGCCACGCAAGCACAAACAACCTTTCTCTGCTCCTTCCTTCGCTTATAACAAAACGAATTGATCCTCTTCCCACCTAAAACTGCGAATCTAGCGGACCGAGAATCCCCATTTGGTATAGTCAGAGGAAAAAGAGCCGAACCAGACAGCAAAACCATACTTTTTCAAAGGCGATCGAAACCTTTGGAAGAAAATTCAGGATCTGGGTATTGAAAATTTTGGATTTTGAAGCAGACCCAGATGGGTGTTTATTGGGCAAAAGGCAATTTGGAAGAAAATTTAAGATCTGGGTAATGGAGCATGGAGAATTTGAAGCATACCAATTGAATCTCACCACAGAAGGTGAACTGGAAATGGGTTTTCAATATGAAAGAGAGCCTTTGAAAGTAGAATAAACAAAAGAGTGAAAGAAAGAAGAGAAAAGTATATAGATAGATTATTATTATTATAGAATGATGAGGGAAAAAAAAAGGGTCAATTGGTTGAATTTTCAAAGAGAAAGCGTGTTTATCAGTATCAGTGACCTTTTGTTGAAATGTTGGCGGCTGTATGCTTATTGTAGCCTTTGTAGGACGATGTCTCTTAAGTGACTGTTACTTCAGCAGCTGGTTCTTTTCTTTCCTTATTAGCTGATGCTTTTCTTTGGAGAGTGGAAGCACCTTCACTTTTCTGAGGAATCGAATCAAGCTTGTGTTTGGTATGGAGCTCCTGTAAAACGTGCTTTTGAAAAAATATTTATCCCAGACAGAAATATTAAATATTAATACGAATTGTTTGAAAGTATCCGATAACAACATTATGGTTAGCGTGTTTGGTTTCATTTTGATCCTAAAAAAAGAAAGTTAAACTCTTTTAGATAAACTTTCCTCCCAAAAAAAAAAAAACTCTTTAGACAAATCATATTTTTCAAGATATACATCTACTTTTAGTTTTACAAGATAAATGAATAAGAAGTTCTAAAAATATAATAATAAATTTGATTAATGATACGTTATGTAAAGATTACGGAAAATTTTTAGGTACTTCCGGAGCACGGAGAAATGGTGCCCCTCTTTTCACATTCATGGTAGACTCTACCATGAATTTAATGAGCAGACCTTACCATGAATGTGAGACGATAGAACACCATTATCTATACTTTAAAATTACCTAAGAATTACTCAAAGATTACAAAGTAAAATTTGTATTATCTCAAATGCACAGTAAATAGCATTTCTATTCTTGAAATTTAAGGTAAGTTGACTTTTGTTCCATCAAATTTAAATAGTTTGGATTTGATCCCTAAAATTTAGAAAAGGAAATAATTTTATCTTAGAAATGTGTTAAGCTCAATTTTAGGTTTGTTTACTTTTACTCCCCTTATACACATGGTTGGTTCAATTTGACCCCTCAAAAATAACCAAATTGTTCCATTTTTAAATTTTAGTGCCCAAATCAAAAGTTTTAAAATTGAGGAATTGAAATAAGGATAAAATTTAGTTATAAAATTGGTTGTAACCTAAGACTATAATCTCACTTAATATTTTTTTATTAGAAGTGAATTTTGATAAATCCATTATTAGATTATATTTTCTTCTTATATCTTCCACGCTTGCAAAATTTCTAGAAAATTAAAGATCAATAGCTATGTTACCAATAAATTGTTTAAATTGCAAATTTTTGTAGTTTAAAATTATACGGAAAATATAATATTCAATTAGCACAAAATTTAATATGTGTATTAAGATAATAAAGAACATGTAATCCAACAGTTGTTTTTTTGAAAAAACGTAGTAATGTTAATGATATTGAGTAAGGTTGTAGCCTTAGATTACAATCAATTTTATAACTAAATTTTGTTCTTGAAATAAATTGGCCCGTAGGGAGCAAAAATATAATTTACCCTCATAGTTGTCAACATTGCATACTTGACCAAATGTACTTGTGCAAACAACCATTCATATATATTTTTTGGGTTTCTCTCTCTGTTATCCTAATTCTCTAACACTACTTGTGCTTACGAGGTAGTGATCAGGTGTGGGAATTGTGTAAGGTATATGGAATTGCGACCAATTATTAGAATCTTTTTATTTGTGATTGGTATATTTTCTAGGGTCTGGCTTACCTCCAGTAAAAATTTAACAGGATATCTCCTTTTGTTTTAAATAGAAGTTGCCATGTCACTCACTAATAAACCAACGGTGGAGATTAAAAACTCAATGCCATCTCATTAAATTTTAAGCAAAAGCTAACAGAGCCCACCCAAGACTAACGTTGGTGCTTCTTCTCACGTTAACGTTAATGTTGTTTTTTTTAATTAACTTCATCAACTCTTCAATTTCAAAACTCAGCACCAAAATACAAAAAATAGCAAAAAGAAAAATATGTTTTGCCCCCCCAAGTTCTCCCTCTCTTTTTATTTATTTTTCATTTTTCCAGCCTACCAAATCAGATTTTAGAACTATTTGGTATAATCTTTAGAAAAAGGGTGAAGAAGAAGAAGAAGAAATTTCTTTGCAAACTGTTAGAGTAACAGAGAAGGTATTTCCATCTTTACTTTTGATTTCTTATTTAATCCTATGTTTATGAGATGTCAAAATAATTAAAAGATTAAGTTTAGGCTAAATATTATTAAATCTATGGGTTTTTCTGTCATTGTTAATAAATTTAGGCAAATAATGTATAAGATTACAAAAGTTTTGCCATCATTCATTCATTTATTTTAATTTTTCAGTGGTAATTCACGTTTCTTGTACATTTTGATTTATATTTAACAGTTACATGGAAGAGGAAAACAATGATGATAGTCAAAAATTGGATACTGATTATATTCCAAAACTTGGCATTGAATTTGGTTTTGAACAAGAAGCATATGACTTTTATAATGAGCGTGGAAGAAATTCTGGATTTATTATTCTAAAAGAATGGTGCAATAAAAGAAAAAAAGATGGCGTGGTGACTTCAAGAAAGTTTACTTGTTGTAAAGAGGGAAATAAAGCCCCATGGGAGAGAGATGGTGAAAATAAGTATGAACGGGCTGAAACAAGGACAGGTTGCAATGCTTATATGATAATTCGGCTTGATAAAAAAGAAGGGGAAATATTTTATACATAGCCTTGAGCTCAACCATAATCATATTCTCCATATTCCACAATGTGCTCACATGATGCCATCCCAATGAAAGGTCTCAAAAGCACAAGCAATGGAAATTGATTTGGCTTATGATAGTGGTATAAAATTGAAGGATTCGTATGAGTTCATGGCCAGGCAAGTTGGTGGTAGAGATGCTCTTGGTTACACCAAGCAAGTTCAAAAGAATTACCATTATAGTAAACGGAAAAAAGAACAAAAATGTAATGAGGCAAGGAGTTTATTTAAATACTTTTAGAAACAAAGGAAAGAGAATCCTTCCTTTTACTATGCAATACAGTTAGATGCTTCAAAACTAATAACAAATATTTTTTGGGCAAATGCGCAAATGATTGTTGATTATAAGTTATTTGGTGATGTGGTTTCTTTTGATACAACATACAGAACTAATAAGGAGTATCGACCCCTTGCAATGTTTGTTGGGTTTAATCATAATAGTGAGTTTACAATATTTGGGGCTGCCCTTTATATGATGAAACTATTGATACATTTCAGTGGTTATTTGAAGCATTTTTTGAAGCAATGTTTGGGAAGAAACCAAATACAATTTTTATCGATCAAGATCCGGCAATGGCAAAAGCCATCTCAATGGTGATGCCGAATACTTATCATCGATTATGTAAATGACATTTAATGCAAAATGCTCTCAAGGGTGCCAACCATTTATTACGAGGTGAGGATGAATTTAGAAGTGATCTCGATGCATGTTTTAAAATTTGGGAAGAGGAGGAAGAGTTTCTTAGTGCTTGGGATGCTATACTTCATAAGTACAATGCTTTTGATAATTCTTGGCTTCAAAGTAGATTTGAAGTGAAAGAGAAATTGGCTAAAGCATATGTCAAGATGTCATTTTCTGCAAGAATGACTACAACTCAATTGAGTGAGAGTATAAACTCTGATTTGAAGGATTATTTACAGTCAAACTAGATATTGTAAAATTCTTTATACATTTTGAGACTACTTGATGCTAAACGTTACAAGGAGTTGAAGGGTGACTACAATTTAAGGCAAAAGTTGCCAAAAGTTAAGATTGTGTCACCTATGCTGATTTAAGCAGCACAGATTTATACAACTAAATTATTTTTGAAGTTTCGAGAGCAATATGAAGAGTTCCAAGGAGCTTTTGTGAAGGAGCGTGTTGAAAGAAATGCAACTCATGAGTACATAGTTTCAATATATGGTAAGCCAAAAGATCGTCGAGCAATTTGGAATCCTTTTGAAAAGATTGTTTTAGGTAGTTGTAGAAAGTTTGAAAGAGGTGGAATTTTGTGTAGTCATGCTTTAAAAATTCTTGATGTTATGGATATTAAGGTTCTTCTAGAGAAATACATCCTTAAGAGATGGACAAAAGATGCAACAAATGAGATTGTGCAAGACTTTGGACATGATATCAAAGCTGACACCAAGTTGGAAGTTACAACTTGATATAAGTTTTGGGTCCAATGTATTTCAAGCTTATCACTCAAGCAAGTGAATGTGAGGAAGCATACGAGCTAGCATTGGGTAGCTATATAATGAGTTGAGCAAAAAAATTGAAGATATCCTTAGAAAAAAAATCTAATCCCTGTCAAGTTGATATTAACCAAGGAAATTCATCAGACAAGATGACAACCATTTTTGCTAAGGGTCTCAAGAAGAAGAAAGACTGTAAAGGAAGACACTGGATTAAAAGTTGTCTTGAAAAGCCCAAAAAGAAGAAAAAAAGAAGCATCCATCAACCCTTACAAACAAATTAATGTTTACAGGTACTAGTCTCACCATTATAATTTTTAACATTTATACTGCTTTACAAATATTCTAGGTTCTTTATTTAATGACATAATAATTTACTAAACATTACACATTACGTAGGATAAGCATTTAACTTCATCTATGCAAGTTAATGGGGCCATTAGTTATAATCCCCTGCCATACATAGATCACTCAGTTTAGAGAACTTCATCCATGTTGTTTAATCTCTTTTTTCCCCTTCATTTTAGGTGATTTTGATTTCATAAATTGTACACTATTATTGATCACTAATAAATATAGGATTTGTACATTCCTTATTTTTCAAGTGTTGGTGAACCTTGTAATCCTTCGTCGTTATCTCAGGTACCATTGTATTAGAGTTTACTTTGAGTGCATAAATAAGAATTATTTGGATTTTATTTGATAACAACTAGTTTTATACTATAAGATTAATCATCATTTTTAACTATTATGTTTCTACTATATACAGGGAAAGAGTTTTAGAAATGATTAAGAACAAAGTTCATTTGGAACTTTTGAGAATTTAGTAAATTTTTATGGTAAGAAAAGAAATGAAGAATTTTCAAGAGACTTATGTGGATTTTCTAATAGTTAATATTTGGCTAATAGTTGTAATGTGTCGAGCTGGAATGACAAATCCTCATGTTCCTCTTCCATGTTCTAAGAAACCTAGTGATCTTGAAGGAGATGATATCAGTTCATTGCTTACAAAGTTTACAACTGGTAAAATTGAAGCTTTTTAGACCTATCTTCGAATGGATGCAGCGAATTCTTAGTTTTAAATGATTGTAAATAACCATTGTTTTTAATTGTTGGAGCTAACAATTTATACTACATTTTGGAGATCAAAGTTTGTAATTGTTAGAGCTCATGATTTATGTTTTTTTTGGAACTTGAAGATTGTAATTGTGGAACTCTTAGTTTATGCTATTTTGTTGGAGCTCAAAGTTTGTAATGGTCAAAGTTCTTTTTATCTTTAATGCTACTTTGTACTTTTTTAGCAAACAATTTATGCAAATTAGAAGAATAGTATCTTTTTTTAATGGAAGAATAGTATGTTGCTGTGCTATTGGCTTGCAGGAAGAATATATATATATATATAAATCTATGTTGTTGTGGTTATAAAATCTCTAATAGGTGCCTAGTGCAGTGTTGTAGCTGCTGCATAACTGGTGCAGTAGCTGCTGCATAATTGATGCAGTGCTGTGGCTGCTACATAACTGATGCAATGTTGTGGCTGCTACATAACTGGTGCAGTGCTATAGCTACTTTAGTTTGCTAGTTGGCCTTAGCATGATTCCTTCAAATACAATGCTTCCTTCATAGTATATACTAGTTGGCCCTGGCCCTATTTGAAATTCTTTGGAAACTTTTCTCAAGCACTTGGCATACATTTTTTTAAACCCAAAATAAAAACTATCCATTCAAAGAGCACGCCTCCTCATTACAAACAATTAAGGTAGTAATCATGAAAAACTACAAAATTACAAGACTGTCCATTCAAAATTACTGTGAATAATCTTTTTTTTTTTTTTTTTAATAGGTGAAAAGTTCATAAAAAAAAAAAAAAAAAAACGTTAGTGAAAATGTTAACGTTGTTAACGTGAGAAGAAGTGGCAACATTAGTCTTGGTTGGGCTCTATTAGTTTTTGCTTAAAATTTAATGAGGTGGCATTGAGTTTTAATCTTTGCTGTTGATTTATTAATGAGTGATGTGGCAACTTCTGTTTAAAACAAAAGAAGATATCCTATTAAATTTTTACTGGAGGTAAGCTAGACCCTATTTCCTAAGATGTCATTCATACTTCCTTGAACCAATCAAAAACCTACTCAGAGTAATACTCCAATTGCAAAGACCTTGTTGTCTAATGCTGTGGAGCTCAAGGCTTATTTTGCTAATTGTTATTTTTGTTGGGCTAAGAGAGAATGTAATGATGTAGCTCATGCTCTAGTTAAGATTATTTCTCCCTTTTCTCTTGTTCTCAGGTGTAATAATTACTCTCTCCCTTTTGATGAGTGGGAAGCTTAGGAAAGAGACATGTTTCTGGTAAATTCTATTTCTTTGGCTAGTTAATGAAATGGAATGTTTGTTTATCAAAAAAAAAAAAATCTCGAATGGTCTCTAAAAGAAGATTCATAAGAGATGAACTCTCACTCCAACTGTACTATTGCACCCAGTTGTAGTGCATGAGGAGACTTCTTTAAATGTGAACAATATATACCAAGATTTTTGCAATTAAGTAGAATAGATTGCATTTCTTTATTAAGAGAATTAGGGTTCAAATTCTCTCGTCCCAGATAATTGTTACTATCTAAAAAATGTGAGCAATATCTATGCAAGCCAATTATAGAGTCCCTTAATTAACAACTATTCCTTTTTCCTCCAAGTAGGTCTTAAAAACTTGAATAAATTACACAATTCCTCCATAATTTGGTATATTTTCAAACTAAACCTAAGATTTTAAAATATTTGAATTATTGTTTAAATTCACACCAAAACTTGCACAATAAAATTGTATGCACTCCTTTTTTTTTTTTTTTTTGGAGAAACCGTACGCTCTCCAACGTGTGTGCATATATATATATATACACATATATATAAGAGCCATGGCTTACACATTGTGGTTGCACCAAGTAGACACCCTCTTTAAAAAAAAAAAAAAGAATTTCCCCCATTTTTGTTCATTTTTAAGTTATGTGAATTATTATAAGTATATTTATTAACATATTTGCTCTAATTAAAACTTAATTTCCAATGGTTTCAATTTTCAAAACGTTTAAAAAATATTACTTTGGTTAAGATTTTACTACCAAGCATTTTTAAAATTTTAATTTCATAACCTACCTTAAGCTTTTGTTTTAATAATAAAAGTTGAGGCATATACATCATGATTGTACTATATCAATATAAAAACTAATATGGAAGATGTTTGTCCCTTCTACACAAAGGAGGGTTTTGTATTGGGGTTTGTCTTGTTTGTTATTTTGTCTCTTTGTGGATATCAAGCGTATCTATGGAGCTAGTGGGGTTTATTTGTTATGGGGCTGGGGAAACACTTTTCCTTTTAAGAGGAGTCTACTACACTTTCTACGTCGACTAATATGGAGGAATTCAGGCATGCAGTTGGATACGGGTTTTATGCCTAAAATTAGTGCGCCTGGTTTTTACGAAAGGAATTTTCCACTCCCATGGAAAGCCTTTCGTGATGCAAGGTGGAAACCGGCAGCAAGGGAATTAGGTATGGAGGTCAGCCAAATAGCAGATTTTCAGGCGGACATGGAAACAGATGT
Organism: Quercus suber; assembly: GCF_002906115.3. Classification (NCBI taxonomy): domain Eukaryota; kingdom Viridiplantae; phylum Streptophyta; class Magnoliopsida; order Fagales; family Fagaceae; genus Quercus; species Quercus suber. Next base: position 755,950 of record NW_027069502.1, read on the forward strand.
ATTTTTCGGTGACCAACAATAGTTCAGTTCTAGTCTAAAAGCAGCACCATATTTGGCAAAGGGAGAAGATGTAATTTTTGTTCCAGCTTTCGATGAAGGTAAAAAATCCAGTTTCAGAGGAGCAAAAGAAGTCAGTCCATGCCTAGTTCTGATGGTGGCTAGCCTAGGAGCGGGTTCACCAAAAAATAACCAGTTAGACATGAAGGTAACGGCAGAGGAAGTAATAAATGTAAAGAGACATTAAATGCTGAAACCGTGAGTATGGGGAAGACATTACAAACAGATGCTGTATTTACTCCAAACGGGATGTCAGTCTCAAATGAATCCAAACCAAATCCGAACTAGATTCCAGGTGAGGAAAATATTAATTTAGAGATATTACTTCCCAAATCAATCTCGTCTGTTGTGCTGTTTGATATCCAAATAAGGGAAATCAATGAGGCCCTAATCAAGGTTGGAAAACAAACAGATGGGGAAATAAAGGCAAAAAAGGCAAACAATGCTGAAATTACTCCTCAGAATCAATGTGATGAAGCAAAGGAAGGGAGTGGAGCACGTGAGGTAGGGTTGGTACAAGCACGTGGGCAACTTCAATGGTCTGCCCGTCTGTATGCACAATCTATCCAACATAAATTTAACACAACCTCTCCTTAAAAAAACTTATACCAAAGGGGGAAGAAAATATCAAGCATGTGCAAGGGTGGTGAAAAAAAATGGGGCAACAAAATTAGTATGCAGAAAGAGGGGTGGGGAGGATCATCTAGAGTTACCAGGCAAAAGCAGATTGGTTTCAAAGGATGATGGCTATGTGTCAGCCTCGCCAATCGCCATGAGGGGCCTTGTGTGGGACTGTCGTGGGCTTAGGAACCCATGTACAGAGAAAAAGCTTGCAGATTTGGTGTAGGCAAAAGATCCCTCTGTCGTGTTTTTGGCCAGAACATGGGCAAATGAATCTAGGCAAAAAAATATGATAAGGAAGATAAGGTGCGAGAAAATATTCATTGCCCCAAGATCAAATAGGGGAGGTGGATCAATGTTGTTTTAGAGATCGACTATTGATGTAATTGTGGAGGTTTCAAGCAAAAATTACACCGAGGCACTGTTTCAAGAAAAAAATAGGGCAGGGATTGGAATGATTATTCGAGATTGCCAAGGAAGGGCTTGGCACAAGGTCGAAATCATCTCTCTCCCCCTAACTGTCGTGGAGCTTGAAACTTTGACTACATCAAAGTCTCTACAGTTTGCTGTTGATCTAAGTTTGATTGATGTCATCCTAGAGAGAGATTCAGAGATTGTTATAAACGTTTTGAATGCAGACTCGTATTCTTTGGCATCCTTTGGTTTATTTAGTCAAGATTTTAAATGTTTTGCAAATTTATTTCATTGTATTAGGTTTTCACGACATGTCACTGGTTTTCAAGTGTGGATGGAACCCATCGCACACCATTGCTACTTATCAAGCAATTTTGCCTATTATTTAATAAAGTTCAAAGCCTTGATTCTCAAAAAAAAAATATATATATATATATATATATATAAACTAAATATTACAAGTACGACATACTTTCACCGTGTGGCTCCTCATATTCATAAGTACATTGAAATCATTAACAGAGTTTACTTTGAAACTCTATTATTAAAGTTTTATAAATTAAAATACTATTTCTTCCGTTAAATCTTAATTAACAAAATTTCAAGATTTTTAAAATAAATTTCATTAGAGGTCTTTCTTTGAAAAATACAGGATGCATCTTTGAAGCGCCTGTGATACAAATATTTTAATTTTTACATTGCGTTACATGGTACAAGTATGATGTATATTAACCTTTTGTTTTAATAATAAAAGTTGCTTGTACTGTGTAACTTAATGTAAAAACTAAATATTAGAAGTACGACATAATTCCATCTTTTGACTTCTTATAAGTACATTGAAATCAAAATTTATTTTAAAACTCTATTATTAAAGTTTTAAATATTAAAATACTATTTTTTTAATTAAAACTCTGGTGAGGTCTGAAAAGTTATAGCACTAAGGCCCAAATAGCAGAATGCACTCCATGGAAAGTAATAATAAAAGGGCTGAGTTCACCACAAAAAAAGGATGGTAGACCCAAGTCCATTAAAAAAGATTTAAAGCCCAAGGCTTATTAAGGGATAGGCCTTAGGGCCCATGAAATGAAGGGAAGAAAGAAGAAACTCAGCCTACCAAGATCAGAAGATCAATAGGGAATTCAGTAATAAGAACTGGGCCAAGATACCTAGGGACTGCCAGGAGCTTGGGTTCTCAGGATGTGCAGCAAAGGCAGGATGAGATTAAGACAGCTCAAAAGAAGTGCCAAGAAACACAAGAAACGAAGGGCAAATACATCCTTATTAGCCACCCAATGATGCAGAAAGGAATCAAAAAGCTTGAAGACTAACAATTCATGAACAAAGGGTTGGTACCTCGGGGAACCCAGAAAGAAGAACCATGAAGGGAAGAAGCTGGGAGAACTTTCAACCTGGCAGGGATGGAATCGGCTCATTTTGGAAAAATGACAAAAGGAAAGGCAGCCAAAAAGCTAAGTCTAAAAAGGTGAGTAAACCTTGAAGGAAGAAAGATTAGAGGTCAGCTTTCTAGGGACGCCACAGAACGGAAAGTCAACAAGAGGCTTTTTGGGGAGAAAGCACCAAAAGAAGAAAATTATGAGAAATAAGGAAGGGCCAGCCACCAAAGTTGCTGGCACAACATTGGCTCTAGTACCCAGGGGAGCAAAGGAGGGGAATCAGTGGTACCTCGAAACCCTAGATGATACTATAAAAGGGAAGCATCCAACAGTGAAGGGCATTTCGCAATAGTGAATCAGAATTGAATCATTAAGAAAAATCTGTCAAAAAACTCAAAGAAAGTAGTAAAAGAAAGAGAAATATTGTCTAGTATCCCAAAACAACCATTATAGAACATACTTGGATTCAAAGGGATTCAAACTTTGTAAGGCTTAGAAGCTTAGAGAGCCATCTAAGTATATAATTTTTGAGCTTATTTGGACCTTCTAACACGTCTTAGTGAGCACATTGTAATTCACAAATTAAGAAAAGTAATGAGATATTCCATATTGTTTTGAGGATCCTTAACATTTATTTTGTGTCTGTCTTTATACATTGCTCCTTTACTCTTTCTTGCTATTCAAAGCATATATATATATATATATATATTCTTGCTTGCTAGTATGTACATATTGTAAGATCCTTGCTCTGTGCACCACTTGGTTTGTAAACAGCTCACTTAGCTGCGGTGAACCAAGCCTAGTCCCTTTAAACAACAACAACTAAAACGGTCAGGGTCCTCATTTCCATTTGGGCTTGGACATTGTCCAGAAAGGGACCCTCACATTTTGGCGACTCTGCTGGGGATTGGGTAAAGAAGAGGGAAGAAGTAGTCCCTTCACAAAGCATGGCTCTAAGATCAAGGAATAGCAAAGGTACCAATGCGCCACCTGCGGCCTTTGAGCCTGTGGGAGAAAATGAAGTGGTCTTCAGATAGAGGAACGAAGTGCCTCTAGTAGAACAAGAGATCGAAACAAGGCAAAGGCGTGCAGGATAGGAGACAGACCTTATGGCTCAAATGACAAAAATGCTGAAAGATTTGCAGCAAGAGATTCGCCTTCTCAAGGAGGGCAGGACTCAGGAAATCAAGGATAACGTTCCCCCTGTGGTCAACCAGGACAGAGCCCAACCAGAGGGAGGGTTAGCAGTAGGAGGGGAAGCTAACCCCAGTATCTAACACTAGCAAATGTCAATGCCTTTTTGGAGTAGGAGAGGGAAAAACTCTCGGAGATCCCCAAGTAATTTTCTCGGGATCCCCATTTCCGCCAAAACTCCTTGGCAAGCCGTATCCCAAAGGATATGAACCCCCGAAGTTCCATCCCTTTGATGGAAGAAATGGAAGTGTTGTGGAATACGTGAGTAGGTTTATTCACACTATGGGCCTTTACACAAGAGACAAAGAGTTGTGCCTAAGGGAGTTTGTTAAGTCCCTAGTGGACAGATCATATACGTAGTACACCACCTTGAAGCTTGGGTCCATTAAGACCTGAGACGAAATGATGGAGAGGTTCTGTGCAAAATATTACCTAGGTGAGGATAAGGTCACCTTCCAAAGCCTCCAGATGGTAAGACAAAGGTTTGGAGAGGATCCTGTCCAGTTCATCAAAAGATTTGAAGATGTTTCTTTAGACTGTTATGGAGACCATGAAGAAAAAGAGCTCATGGAGACCTGCATATCAAACATGCTCTTTGATTACAGGCTCAACCTCGAAAATTTATGTATAACCCAACTTGCTAACCTACTGCAAAGAACTAGAAGGACAGCGCAGACTATGAGAACAAAGAGGGTGCCAGTACCCCAGGCCATGACAGCGTCAGTTGGAAAAAAAGGAAGAGGCCTGAAGGGAAAATGGTAGAGGAGCCACCCGTGATTCCATGTACTGCAAAGGAATTGAATCATGTCTTAGACAAGTGGATTGGAGATGGAATTGTCAGGCCATTTACTATGTCCAGGCCACCAACTAAGGAAGAAAGGAAGAATCCCTTATTTTGTAGGATACATAACTATGTTAAGGACTCTACCAAGGACTGTTGGACCCTTCGTAGGCTTTTTCACAATAAGCTTCGGGAGGGAACCCTAGAGCTCACTCAAAAGGAACCCTCTACCCAACCATAAGGGAAAAGGAGTGGTGGCTATAGTGATCCATGGAAACTCGACGAAAGTAGAAGAATCTAAAGGATCCTTCCATCCAATCACAGTTAGGACCTTTCAGAAGAACCCCAAGTTCAGATCACTATTCAACCAATTGGGATTTGGGCCAGAAGCAAGAAGGGTGGCTATAGAGTCCCTCCTGAGTATAGCAGTAGATTTGGGAATGGAATATTTTACAGAAGAATCCCATGCTAGTCGAGCTTACCTGGAGACAACCAATGCAATAACCTTCACTAATGAGGACATGGAGGTTGAGCATCCAGACCATTGTAGACCCCTTTATTTGATGGCCACCATAAACGGTGTTCAAGTTAGGAGAGCATTAGTAGATACATGGGCATCACTTAACCTCATAACCCTGAGTACCCTGAAGGCCGTGGGCTTAACTGGCAGGATCATCCTGGAGGCTCCCATAGAGATAACAGGATTTAGAGGATCAGCGGAATCAACTGAAGGATATGTGTAACTGGCCTTAAGGGTAGGCCCAATAGTAGTCCTAACTAGATTTCATATGATCAACTCAAATGTTTCTTACTATGTGCTGTTGGGGTGCCCGTGGCTCCATAAGCACCGCCTTATTCATTCCACGTACCACCAATGTGTTAAGGGGAGATTAAATAGGAGGCCTGTAAGGATCCCTGCCAACCATAACCCTTTCAGCCAAGGAGAAGTGAACTTTGTGGAAACAATGTTTTACAATGAGTTAAAACCAGATGATGAAAGCCCTACGCTAGGGACCTCAAGAGCACCTATCCTAAAAGAAGAAGAAGGAGGGTACCTGCGACTGAGAAACCTCTTAGAGAGAAAAGGCAAAAGAAGGAGCCCAGCTCCTCAGAATCTCGAGAATGTGTGGTGGTACGAGAACTTGGAGGAAGGTTAATCTATCATTTATGAAGGTGTGCGAGGCCTGAATGCATCATGCAAGAGGGTCTCGGACCACCAGATTGTCTGATGGTTCAAGAAGAAATCCTAGATGACCCAGTCAGGGAAGCACAAATTTAGCCCGAGGAAAAAAGAGAAGTGGCCAGAGGTACCAGCAAAGGATGGCTATATGCACAGACTATACACCTAAGGGCCTTCACTGAGGGCAGCTGGTGTTGAGAACAGCAGAGCATGTAAGGAAAAACCTCTTAGGGCCCTCCAAATTTGCCCCAAAATGGGAAGGACCCTACATCATCAGAGAAGCCCATGATAGTAGGTATTACTACCTCACAAAGGAAGATGGGATAGTTCTGATAGATCCCATAAATGGGAAGTGGCTGAAACAATACTACGTATGAAAAGGGAGAGGCCTCAGTACACCGAGACCTTTTTGCTAAGTGTTTCATCATTCTTTACTTTTTGTTATGAATTTTGTTTAAGTACCTTTTGTTTAGGAACCCATGGTAGAAGGACATTCTATGATCCTTACTATCTTTGACAACCCTTTTGTGTTCCTTAGATGATAACTTTTCTTTGATTCAACAAAATTTACTTTTATTTTCCTTTAAGCTATAGCTAAATTAAATGTTACAAAACCCAAATATGGGCAGATTTTTTTGGGGGGGGGGGGTACCTGGGACAGTGCAAAAAAAAAAAAAAAAGAAAAAAGAAAAAAAAAACTTTGACACATGACCCAGGACTCACACCATAATTAGTTCAAAGTACATGACCTAGGACCATTGGCAGAAGCAAGTGCCCAGGATACCTAGTCTAGTACTTGACAAAAGGGATCTGCCTGGTTCATGACCTGGGACTTGGAAAAAAAAAAAAAAAAGAGAAAGAAAGCATCCAATGTACCCAGTTTAGTACTTGTGTAGCAAAACAACACCAGAGTACCTGATGCAAGACCTGCAGCAAAATTTGTAGGGGCCATGGCGCAGGACTCAGTGCAAGCAATAAAAAAAAAAGTAGTAAACAGAAAAAAGAAGAACAGATCCATATGTTACTAAAAATTAGAAGCAGTTTTTTTTTTTTAAAAAAAAAAAAAATAGATCCATGTCGCAGAAAATGGGGAGGGAAAGTCAGAAATAGTGTTCAACAGGAAGAGATAGAACTTATACAACCCAAATTGTCTGGAAAAAAAAGCATCTGAACTCACTAAAAGGAAAAAAGCTAAGGAATAAGGTCAGCTAGCAAAGAACTATTTGGGGAAATAGCAGGAATAGCTGGGGAAGAGAGAACCCGTTGCCTTTTAACCTTTAAGTCCTGCAAAACTTTGTGAGCATGAGCTAAAGCCTCCTCAGCAGAAACAATTTTAGCATTTAGGCTCCTGGAAGCCTACCTCTAGAATAGCATATGGGCTAGTGAACACAAATGCTCCAGCAAGAATGACATATTGAATTTTGCTTCTATGAGATCCTGCACCACTCCCCTCCATTCTAAAAGCTTTTATTCATATTAGAAGTCAAGAGAGGAATCCCTTAAAGAGATCAGCACAGCACATAATAGCTCCATCAGAATATTGCCTAAAAATACACCTCCCTTGAACCTACTGGGAAGTCTCCATGGATCTTAAACAACCCTTCCAGCAATGGTAGACCCTCCATAGGCATAGAGAAGCATAGGAAGTTACCAAAGGGAGGCTCAAAGTGATGAAAGTGGCTTGTAGGGAGACTTTTAAACTCTAGGAGATCAAAGCGGGCCATGAAAGCAGGGAGCCCGAAGCCAAGATCTGAAACAGTCACCTCTGGAGCCTTCCCCATTGTTATGTCTCCACTCGTGAGAATGAAGGAGCTGTCAACCCTCAGGATGATTTGGGGGGTCCCTACCTGAGATTCAGCAACTTGGATGTCAAGAGCAGATTCCATAGCTACCCCAAGAACCACGAGCTCAAGACCTTTGACACTTGTGTCAACACCTGCAAAAGTAGACAAAATTCAGAAAAGGGGGAAAGAACCAAGGAAGAAATGTAAAGTGGGAAAGCAAGAGAAAGCTAAAAAAAAAAAAAACAGTGTTAGCTCTCTGTGGCAGAGCTTCCTCCTCTTACCCCTTCAATTCCCTGGGAGACTCTGTGAAAGGACACACAGCATGTTGGAGGAAGGGTGGGGAAACTTTGGCAAAATGGCTAAAGGAAGGAAAGGATACAGGGGGCTTTGCCATAGAAGGAAAAGGCAGGGAAAAAGTATATAAAAAATTAAAAATTAAAAAAAAAAGGGGAAGAAAAGGAAGCACAATAAAGGTGAACAACTCGCACCTTCAGAACCCTTTGATTCCAAGGAAAGGGCAGCCTCAGGGGCATATTGAGCACTGTTTTAACCTAAAAGAAGAAGGGAAAATGAGAACTCTAAAAAAAAAAATAAAAGATAAGGTTAAGCATATTTATAGGGGGTGAATGAGGCTCACCTGCTTGTATGGATGACGACACGCCCCCCAAGGACTTTTTGCCTAACACAGGCTTAGACACAGGTTCAAGTGACACAGTTTTAGTAGGACTGAAAGTTTGCATAGGCTGGGGATCTTAGGGAATAGGAGGCTGGGAAGCTTCAGGGTCCTCAGCAGCTAGGGGAACAGAAGGCTTCGGATTGGACATCCTGCATTGGCTGCCCAACCTCCTCAGCCACACCACCACTAGGGGGCTCATCTTCCACCCCTAGAGGAATAGCAGAGGGAGCTGTAATCACTTTTTCCACCAGGGTCCCACTAGTCATGGGAGGAGATCTCTACCTACAAAAGGAAAAGAAAAGCAAGTGGCAAAACATCACAAAAATACATAAGTACACAACATTGGAAAAGAGTGAAAGCAAACAAAAAAAGGTATGAATAAAAGAGGGTCATACCATATCATCACCAGAAGACTAACTCTGAATTGTACACAGTTCTTTTAGGAATTTAACATAACGAGGTACTTGTTTAATGGCATCTAAAAGTGGAATATTTACCTTGCATCTATGAAAAGTCTCACATAAATCTTTATTTTGCTCATATTTTCTTGATTCTACTAAAGCCTGAGGAAACGGAGGTACTAGTTTATAATCAGAAAGAGGTGGAAACTTACGCTTAGGTACCTCACTGTCATTGGGAACATTCTTGTCTGCAACGACATTTTGCTCATTTTTTTGCTTTAACAATGCAGGGGCTACCTTTACTGGAATCTTAACCTCTTTACCACTTCTCAAAACGATTGCACTTGCATTTTCTCTTGGATTTACTACCGTTTGAGTAGGTGATTTCCCCGAACTTTGCGCCTCTAGCCGACTAATTGCAGTTGCCATCTAGCCCATCTGATTGTCTAAACTTTGAATATTGGCCCTCGCCTCTTGTTGAAATTGTTTCATCTCCTGTTGAAATTGCAAAGTATTAGTGGCAAGAGACTTAACAATATCTTCTAAAGACATACCAGAATTAGAAGGTTGGCCTTGTTGTTGTCTAGGGGGGTATTGCTGCTTATATTGCTGGCAAATTGGGCGGTTTTGAGTCGCGAGCTGATTTACTTATGGATTCCCATAGCTAAGATTAGGGTGATCCCTCCATCCTGGGTTATATGTGCTTGAATAGGGATCGTACTTCCTTTGCAGTTGTCCGGGAAAACCACCTGCCACATTCACTTGCTCAATAGGCTCCTCTTGAAGAGTTGGGATATCAGTTAGATGTCCTACTACCGAACAAATCCCACAAGCCTTCACCGTTTGCATATTACCTACAGCCATTTGACGAACAAGAGAAGTTAGACTCGCAATTTGTTGTTCAAGGGAGGAAATATTTAACTCATTAACATGCTTAGATGGAGGGTCAAGCCTAGTGCCAAATTGTTGAGAATTGGCCGCCATGTTTGCAATCAACTTCACGGCCTCGGGAGTTTTATCCACCAAAGCTCCTCCACTAGCGACATCAATCGTGCTCCTATCAATGGGTAGAAGGCCCTTATAGAAATATTGGATAAGTAGTTGCTCATTAATTTGATGATGGGGCAGCTTGCACATAATTTCTTGAAACGTTCCCAATATTCATGTAGGGACTCTTCGTTGTGCTGTCTTACTCCACAAATTTCTTTTCGAATGTTAGCTGCCCTTGAAGCTGAGAAATATTTCTCCAAAAACAACATCTTCATCTCGTTCCATGTTTTAATACTCCCAAAGGGTAGATAATAGAGCCAATCCTTAGCCAAATCCTTCAAAGAAAACGGAAAGGCTCTTAATTTAATTTGATCTTCAGTCACCCCCGTGGGCTTCATACTCGTGCATACCACATGAAGCTCCTTTAGATGCTTGTGAGGATCTTCATCTACAAGGCCATGAAAAGTGGGGAAGAGATGTATTAGTCCAGATTTTAATTCAAAAGTAGTAGTAGCATCTAAAGTAGGGAATGTTATGCATAAGGCTTGTTGATTCAAATCAGGGGTAGCCAGCTCTTTCAAAGTTTGATTTCTAGCCATGACTTCCTCCTTTTCTAAATCAAAATCGCTAGCAAACAAGGAATCAAGAGCTAGATCGTGCTTTTCAGAATTTTTCCTAGCTTCCCTCCTTAACCTGCGCAAAGTTCTCTCTATTTCTGGATCATACTGCAAATCACCTTGATTAGAAGATTGAGTTACAATCATAAACAATCAAGGAAACTCTAATAAACCATAAAAAAAATTTAGGAAAAATCTAGAGTAATGAAAAGAAATAAAAATTCTACGCTAAAACACAAAAATGCCTAAAAACCCTAGAAAACAGCAGAATCTGGCCTTGAGAGGGTAGGGATAGTAATCCCAAGGATTAACTTGTCTTGCTCAAAATGTTGTTTACCTTCAAAAAAACTATACTATCAAGGCCTAATTCTATCGCAATTAGAATTCTGCTAAAATCGTAACTATAAAAAAACTAACGAATTTTTTTTTTTTGGTTGAAAATTTCAAGAACGAAATAAGGTTCACAAGAAGCACAAAAAATCAACTAGAATCACTCCCCGGCAACGGCGCCAAAATTTGGAGTGCTGTCGCAGGCAACCAGAAATAAAACCTATACTCCTAAAAATATATGTAGTAGAGCGAGTAAGGATCGTTCCCACAGAGAGTATCTAGCCTAATTTTATGCTACGTGAACAAGGAGGGGGGGGGTTTGAGTATAATGAAAACAATTTTAAGAAAAACAACTAAGGAACAATGCAAATTAAAGTATCGAAATCAATCAAGAGAACAAACCTTGGTCCAAGTCAACATCCACTATCGAAATTTTACAACTGATCATCGATGCAAGTATATATCAATTCACACTTTGAATATTCACCGTTGGAATTATTTTCCTATCTCTCCTTAGTCGTAGTTAACTAGAAAACAGGTGATCTAGTAAACCCTAACTACTAAACAACCCAAGACAAGCGCTAAAGATTAATCTAATAGTAGCCTTAAGAACTAGAGAGATCGATGAAGCTAAACAACACAAACACAAGCGGTTGCATTTAATTTAGTCGAGCGTTCTTCCTAAGATCTAATAATTTTTGACGTAGCACATCATTAAATCTTGGTTGCTTCATAAGTTAAAGAGATCGAACAATTACAGATTTGATATCTAACCTAGCAGTAGATTGCAACGAATAATAAACTAGTAGGCCTCTTTGTAATTAAACGAGACAATCATGAAAATAGGCACAGAAGAACATCTGATATTCAAAGCATAAATTGAACAATAAAAACAAATTAGATCTCACAGTTTTATTGATTCTGAGGCTTTAATTTCCTTCGACCAAGTATAAAAGTTTTAGCCATGCAGAACAATGACAAAAAACTCAAAGGAGAAAATTAGAGAAGAGGGGGAGAGAGAGAGAGGCGTGTGTGTGTCCAAATCTGATTTCTCCTCCCCCTTTTACACGTTAATTCCCCCTTTTCTAAGCCTACAAAATCTCCTAAAAATATTCTAAATAATAATATCCAAATCTGACTAATCAAGGAAAAAGATTAAAAATAAAACAAAATCCTAATATAACTAGGAAAGTGGTGTTTTTCAACTGGAATTTTCGTGCATCAGATCTGGAAGCTTCCAAAAATAAACCACATCAAATCTGCATATTAGAATTTCAAGCAAAGGAACATTCCAGAATGTCAACAGTGCAGGTGCAGTAACTTCAAACCTGATTTCGACCTTGATTCATCCTGTATCTCTCAAAACTCAAAGCATGAAAGTTGTAGATCTTTTTCTTGACGTTCCATAGCATCTTGAATCATCTCAATCTGAGCTCAGATGAGAGAGTTATGCCCAGGAACATTCCAGAATGTCAACAGTGCATTCCAGAACGTCAATAGTGCAGGTGCAGCCACTTCAAGCCCAATTTCGACCTTGATTCATCCCGTATCTCTCAAAACTCAAAACGTGAAAGTTGTAGAGCTTTGTCTTGGAATTTCATAGCATCTTGAATAATCTCAATCGGAGCTCGAATGAGAGAGTTATACCCAGATTATGAAGCGATGTCAAAGCTGTCCAGAATCACCCAATTAACTACGTTTTGCACTTAATGCCTCCATTTGCATCCTAAATCAAAATATAAGAATAATGAGTACATTTAGGTACCAAATAAATATAAAAGACTAAATATTAAGGGAGAAAAATATGACATTTTGCATTCTCATCACCAACTTCATTTCTTACTGTAAGGGGGCTCACTCTCTCGGGTTCCTTAGAAATTACTAACTACTTCTGAGATCTTGTGGTCTTCCTCTTCTTAGTCTCAAGGGCAGCCTTAGTACCCTCAACACTTTCTTCAAGCTCAACTCTTTTAACCTTTTCTTGTTTAATCTTCTTTTCTTTACCTTTGCTTATAGGGAGTGGCAGCACTAATTGCCTATACTGCCCCTCTCTTAATCGGCACACCAGAAGAGGTACCAACAATAAGGTCACACTCTGACCAAGTCTTCAGAAAATCTAGTGGACAATTTACCCAACCACCCCTAGAAGCATGCCACTCCGCGAACCCTGTCTTGCTGCTTATGGCAGCGGATACAATGCCAGTAGTAGGGAGAGATAAGCACCTGTTGGAGGTAGGAGCAGAGAGAATATTTGGATTGGGTACTCTCCCAATCTTGCCAGAACCAACATAATCAAAGAAGGCCTTCTGAACTCTCCTCCAGTAGCCAGCAAAGCCACTGGAAGCAAAGACTCCCCTCTGGGAATTAGGCACAACAAATTAAGAACTCCTCCATGACCAATAAGAGAAGCCCTAAAGCCTCAAGAACAGGTCCAGAGGAGGGAGAGAAGGTACTACATCTTTAAACACTGGCGGGATGTCCTAATCAAAGCCAAATTGCTGGAATACCTGATGTGCTGAGTAATGGACGTACCAGGGCCGCTAAAGGAGGGCACTGGAAGCCATGAGGGACTAATACAAGCCAAGTAGGCCAAATTGCCTTCATCACCACGGTGTAGATCAAAGGTATTTCTCGGAGAATTGAGAAAAGAAGCCAATACAGAGTCACAAGCGAACTCGGGGCTGAACTCCCGGGGAGAACGCCAACTTAAGTGCCCTGCCTGATCAAATAACTCAACCAGATTGAGGCTGCAACTTTTCAAGTTAGCCCAATGAAAAATAATGGGGTGGCTGTCAGTAGAACTACCACACAAACCCTTAATTACATCATAAAATCCCTGGAATTTATCTTTTACGAACTTCAAATTTCTACACTTTGCCAAAGTAACAGAAGAACGGTCCCACATGAATACATGGAAAGTAATAGCACAGTGCACTCCATGGAAAGTAATAATAAAAGGGCTGAGCTCACCATAAAAAAAGGATGGTAGGCCCAAGTCCATTAAAAAAGATTTAAAACCCAAGACTCGTGAAGGGATAGGCCTTAGGGCCTATGAAATGAAGGGAAGAAAGAAGAAAGCTTGGCCTGCCAAGATCAAAAGATTAATAGGGAATTCAGTAATAAGAACTGGGCCAGGATACCCAGGGACTGCCAAGAGCTTGGGGTCTTCGAGATGTGCAGCAAAGGCAGGATGAGATTAAGACAACTCAAAAGAAGTGCCAAGAAACACAAGAAATGAAGGGCATATACGTCCTTAATAGCCACCTAATAATGTAGAAAGGAATCAGAAAACTTGGAGACTAGCAATTCATGAACAAAGGGCTGGTACCTTAAGGAACCCAAAAAGAAGAACCATGAAGGGAAGAAGCTGGGAGAACTTTCAACCTGGCAGGGATGGAATCGGCTCATTTTGGAAAAATGATAAAAGGAGAGGCAGCCAGAAAACTGAGTCTGAAAAGGTAAGAAAACGTTAAAGGATGAAAGATTAGAGGTCAACTCTCTAGGGATGCTCCAGAACGAAAAGTCAGCAAAAGGTTTTTTAGGGAGAAAACACCAAAAGAAGAAAACTATAAGAAACAAGGAAAGGGCCAGCCACCAAAGTTACTGGCACAACATTCGATCTGGTACCTAGTGGAGCAAAAGAGGGGAATTAGTGGTACCCCGGAACCCTAGGATGACACTATAAAAAGGGAAGCATCCAACAGTGAAGGGGCATTCAGCAATAGTGAATCAGAATAGAATCAATGAGAAAACTCTATCATAAAACTCAAAGAAAGTAGTAAAAGAAAGAGAAATAGAAATATTGCCCGGTATCCCAAAATAGCCACTATAGAACATACTTGGATTCAAAAGGATTCAAACTTTGCAAGTCTTAGAGGCTTAGAGAGCCATCTAAGTTTGTAAATTTTGAGCTTATTTGGACCTTGTAACACGTCTTAGTGAGCACATTGGAATTCACAAATTAAGAAAAGTAATGAGATATTCCATATTGTTTTGAGGATCCTTAACGTCTATTTTGTGTCTGTCTTTATACATTGCTCATTTATTGTTTCTTGCTGTTCAATACACACACACACACACACACACACACACACACACACACACATATATATATATTCTTGCTTGGTAGTATGTACGTATTGTAGGATCCTTGCTCTATGTACCACTTGGTTTGTAAATAGCTCACTTAGCTATGGTGAATCAAGTCCAGTCCCTTTAAACAATAACTAAAAGGCCCAGGGTCCTCGTTTCCACTTGGGCCTGGAAATTGTCCAAAAAGGGACCCTCACAAACTCAATTATCAAAATTTGAAGATATAAAAAAAATATTCATTAGAGGTCTCTATTTTTTTAAAAATAGGGTGCCTTTTTGAAGTGCCTGTGATGCATGCAGAGGTTATGTAATAGAAGGTATGTTTTTAATTTTGATAAAAACATATTTCTCGTTACCCAAAAATAATTTTTTTAAATTTTTACTATTAAATATTAATTAAAATAAAGAGGATGCTTTGTCGTATCGTTGTTAGCTGGTTTAATTAATTTTTTCTTAGAAACACTTGGTTTAATTACTTAATTCTTCATTGCATCCTTGTTTACTACTAATGAAGGTAGTTAAGTTTGAGTTTATGGAGGTTTATATATCATAAATACAATTAAATTGTAACCCCATTTAGATACATGAGTACATTTTAAAATATGCAATTAGATGCAATTTATAATTCCTACATGCTAAATATGGTCATTATTATATTTTGTTAACTCCTAAAAAAGCTTTGTAAGAATATTCTTTAATAGAGCCAATTGTTCATACTTATGTATATTATTTTATATAAAAATATATATTATTTTACTTATTAACTTTTTTATTATTATAATGCAATAAATTTATTTCATTGTGCATTTTTTAAATAAGATATGAATAATTAACTTCTAGAAGAATATGCTTTTTCATTGAAATTTATATTTTAACTAATAATAAGTTTTTGTATGAAAATTTAAGTTTTAAATAGATTTGAAGTAATTTCAAATGGGACTTGTGGGGGGAAAGACCCAATCTAACGTAGTGGGCCTAGGGCCCTATGTGAGGATTACTGTGCGTCCGAAGAGAAGGAGGTGGTAAGGGCAAGGCCCATCTGGAAGAAGGATACCTGGAAAAGAAAGATGGTACAATCCGAAGAGATCGCCATCCGTCCGAAGAGATTTTATTCCTCGGACGCGAATAGTATTGATCAATCGAATGTGTAGAAGGTCAGAATGGTCTTTCGAGCATTCCTACTGATCAAGATAAGCTCTGAGTATATCTGGAGACGATAAGAATGAGAAAATATCTAAAGGAAAAGTTGCTACTACCGTATTAAATGCACTGCAACAACTTTTATGGCCGCATTTATGTGGAGAAGACCCCTGAACAGGATAACCTCATCTATCGCCACTCACAAAAGGTTGGAGAAGATACATGACATGACATGTACTCAAGTAGGAACCTAGATGAAGAACAAGTGGATGATAGAGATGAGGGAGGAGGGTGTTATATAAAGAAGAAGGATTCCTAGAAGGAGGGGGACCCTAAAGAACGGTAACTTGTATTGAATTATTCAGAATTCTCTTCGGATTCAAACTCGCTTAGTCTTTGCATGTACTTTTGTGTTGGTTTATACTTGCATGCCATAATCAATTGTTGTTAGATCCATAGTTAATCTTGCTCTATCACCCACGCTCTACAAATTTTATTATTTTTGGAATTGGGCCACAAATCCTGACCCTATAATTGGCGCTGTTTGTGGGGAGAGCTTGAATATAAGTGGAAGCAACAATAGTTAGTAATGGCAGAATCAAGGCAACAATCGACAGAATCTGGGGCGTCCCAGCACATAGACCCTTTTCTCAATTTGGAGCAGAGACAAGATCGTGAAGGCAGTGTGCATACTACGCACCCTGAGCGAAGTCAACCTCATAGAGGAAGTCACGTGTCTCATGCGGAGAAGAATAGCATGCAAATAGAAATTGAGAGGTTAAGGAGGGAGTTGCGCCATGCAAAAAGAAAACGTGTTCCTTCGTACTCTGATGAGGATTGGGATGACGAGCAGGATGTCACTTATGAGCAAAGGTCTCAAACACAAATCAGTGAATCCTTTTCATGTGAAGAAGAGCACCGTCACAAAAAGCAACCTCAAAGCCCATCACGTGGAGGGGTGGGAAATGATGCTATGGGCAGGGCTCTGAATCAAATCTCTAGGTCACCCTTCACGCACAGGATCGAAAGAGCGAGACTTCCTCGGCGTTTTAACCAACCAACCTTTACCATTTATAATGGTAAAACGGACCCTGTGGAGCATGTGAGCCACTTTAATCAAAGGATGGCTGTCTATTCCAGAAATGAAGCTCTGATGTGTAAGGTCTTCCCCTCTAGTCTTGGACCAGTTGCAATGAGGTCGTTTGACAGCCTGAAAGTAGATTCCATCAATTCCTACCAAGAGCTCACTCAAGCTTTTGGTTCACGTTTTGTCACCTGCCGAAGAGTGACTAGGCCCTTGTCTTCTCTGCTATCCTTAAGCATGCATGAGGGTGAGACCCTGAAGGTGTACTCAGATCGGTATTGCGAAATGTTTAATGATATGGAGGGTAACTTTGATGCAATGGCCCTAGATACGTTCAAGCTTGGCCTACCTACTGACCATGGTTTAAGGACGTCCTTGTCTGGTAAACCTGTTACTAACATGCGTCAGCTCATGAACCGTATTGAAAAATATAAAAGGGTTGAAGAAGATCAACAGCAAGGGAAGGGTAAGGACAAGGTAACCCCCCAGGAGAGGAAGGATTTCAGGTCGGACCGTTACAACAACAATAAGCCACAGAGAGATTTCGTTGGGCAGTCGGGGTCAACAAATGCTCAAGCAGTCAATACAGTGTTCAAGGAGCCAGTCCACCAAGTTTTGGAAAAGATCAAGAATGAATCATTCTTTAGGTGGCCGAGTAAGATGGTAGGGAATCCTGAGAGGCGCAGTCACAATCTCTATTGTCAATACCACCAAGACCATGGGCATACCACTGAAGACTGCAGAAGTTTGTAGGACCATTTGGACCAGTTGGTCCGCGAAGGTAGGTTAAGGCATCTCTTGCATCACTCTAGTGGCGGAGGAGGTCAAATGAATTTTGAGTCTGGGAGGAGTGATTCTGCGAAACCTCCATTAGGAACTATTAACGTCATTTTCGCTGCACTAGGAAGAACAGGGTCCTTATGTCAGTAGCTCAGTTACCAACAGAGGACATTGGTCAAGATCCGAGGAGCGCTAGACTGGCTGTCCAGCCAGTTTTAGGCTTTTCGGACGAAGATAAAGTTGGAACCATTCAACCTCATGACGACGCTTTGATAGTCACCCTTAGAATCGGAGGATATGATGTGAAAAGGGTAATGGTGGACCAGGGTAGCGCGGTGGAGATAATGTATCCTGACCTCTACAAGGGCTTGAACCTCAAGCTTGATGACTTAACACGATACTGTTCTTTCTTGGTTAGCTTCGAGGGAAGAATTGTCACCCCGAAAGGCCAGATACGGCTACCTGTACAGACTGGCTCAAAAGTAGTGGAAGTGGACTTCATTGTCATAGATGTTTATTCCCCTTATACGGCAATTGTAGCCAGACCTTGGTTGCATACGCTAGGGGCTATTTCCTCCACTCTACATCAAAATGTTAAATATCCATCCGAAAGGCGGGTTTGTGAAATCTGTAGAGATCAATCCTCGACCAGGCAATGCTTGGTGGCTGCTATCCAACACAAGCCTGAAACTGAGTCCTCGGTCAGGACTGAGGGAGACTTATAGCAGTTAAAAAATCGGGTGTCACTCGTTGAGGATCTTGATGAAGGCATTAGATGCGAGGATTTAGTAAAAGTTTTAATTGAGGACAGCCCTGAGAGGTACTTTCAAGTCGGATCTCAGATGCCTCAACCAGAAAAAGAAGAGCTAATTGATTTCCTCAAAAGAAATATTGAAGTATTCGCCTGGAGTGCTTATGAAGCCCCAGGAATAGATCCAGAGTTCATTTGCCACCATTTGAGGGTCAACCCACTGATTGTCCCTAGGAAGCAACCTCTTCGGTGGCCGTCTAAAGAGCATGCAGATGCAGTTAAAGAAGAAGTAACGAAGCTCAAACAGGCTGGAGTTATCAAAGAAGCTTTTTATCCCGAATGGTTGGCAAATACTGTGGTAGTGAAGAAGAAGAGCGAAAAGTGGTGAGTTTGTGTAGACTTCACGGACTTAAACAAGGCTTGTCCTAAAGATCCCTTCCCCATGCCAAAAATTGATCAGCTAGTAGATGCTACTGTCGGCCATCCTCAGATGAGTTTCTTGGATGCTTTTCAAGGTTACCATCAAATACCGTTAGCCCTAGATGACCAGGAGAAAACTGCTTTTGTTACCCCTACTAGTAATTACCACTATAAAGTGATCCCATTCAGTCTGAAAAATGCAGGTTCTACTTATCAGCGAATGATGACAAGGATGTTTGAGTCACAGTTAGGCAAAAGCATTGAGGTCTATATAGACAACATGGTGGTAAAAAGAAAAGTTATTTCTGAGTATGTGAAGGACCTTGATAGCACTTTTGAAATCCTAAGAAGACATAAGTTGCGCTTGAACGCCTCCAAATGCTCATTTGGTGTAGGGTCAGGCAAGTTTTTGGGTTACATGGTAACACACAGGGGAATTGAGGTTAATCCCGATCAGATAAAGGCTATTCAAAATTTAGAGCCTCCTCGGAATCCGAAAGAGGTTCAGAAGTTAACAGGGATGACAGCTGCTCTGAACCGATTCATCTCTAGGTCCGCGGATAGGTGTAAACCTTTCTTCTCACTGATCAACAAGTGGAAGGGATTTGAATGGACTGAAGAATGTGCCTCATCTTTTCAACAACTTAAAGACTACTTGGCTCGGCCACCGATTATGTCTAGCCCTAAGCCAGATAAGGTCCTGTTTATCTATATTGCGGTGGTTCCTTATGAGTAAATCTCTACATGAGGCCGAGATCAGATACTTGCCACTGGAGAAAGCTATTTTGGCAGTAGTACTCGGAACACGAAAATTGCCCCATTACTTCCAAGTACATACGGTCGTCGTGCTCACGCAACTCCTGCTTAAAACCGTACTTCAAAGTGCCAACTACACGGGGAGGATAGCCAAGTGGGGCATTATCTTGGGGGCTTTTGATATCAAGTACATGCCTCGCACTTCAGTCAAGGGGCAAATCCTTGCAGATTTGGTGGCCGAGTTCACAGAACCTAGTTTAGAAGAAATAACGTCAGAAAAGGACATGGATGGAAAATTGGTTGGAATGATTTCTCAACAAGGTCCTGCCCGCTGGGAAGTGTATGTGGACGGCGCTGCGAACCAAAAAGGTTCTGGAGTAGGGCTAGTACTGATATCTCTAGAGAGAATCATCATTGAAAAATCCTTAAGGTTGAATTTCGTGGCAACAAATAATGAGGCAGAGTACGAAGCCCTATTGATGGGAAGGCAGTGGAGTTGTTCTCGGACTAAAGATTAGTTGTGGGCCAAGTACAGGGGGAGTTTGAAGCGAAGGATGAAAGGATGCATAGATACTTGAGTCGAGTTAAACGTCTGCAGTCAAAATTCGAATTTTTCAGCTTGCTACATGTTCCTAGAAGTGGTAACGCATATGCTGATTCTCTGGCCACACTCGCTACCTCTTCGGCGCAAAACTTGCTGAGGGTTATCGTCATCGAGGACTTGCATGGGCCTACTGAGGCAGGGAGAGATGCAGTACAAGTTCACCAAATCGGAACCGGCCTCTGCTGGATGGACCCTATAGTCAAATTCTTGAAAGAAGATACTCTGCCTGAAGAAAAGGGGGAAGCTGACAAAATTTAGAGGAAGGCGACCAGATTCTGGCTGTCTGAAGACTAGAAATTATACAAACGATCCTATTCAAGACCGTACCTGTTATGTATTCATCCTGAAGCGGCTGAGTTGCTATTAGAAGAGTTGCATGAAGGAATTTGTGGAAGTCACACTGGAGGTAGGTCTTTAGCTCACCGAGCCATTACTCAAGGTTATTGGTGGCCGAACATGCAAAAAGAAGCCCATGACTATGTCAAGAAGTGCGATCAATGTCAACGGTTTGCGCCGAACATACACCAACCGAGTGGAGTCCTCAACCCACTGTCTAGTCCATGGCCGTTTGCTCAATGGGGCTTGGATATAATGGGTCCATTCCCAAAGGCCGCCGGAAACAGGAAGTATCTCCTGGTCGACACAGACTATTTCACCAAATGGGTTGAAGCTGAACCTCTGGCCAATATCCGAGACGTAGACGTGTAAAGATTTGTGTGGAAGAATATTATTATTCGTTTCGGAGTTCCTCATACTCTCATCTCGGACAACGGTCTACAGTTCGACAGTAAGGCATTTCGGAGTTATTGTAGCGAACTGGGGATCACGAATAGATACTCTACCCCTGCCTATTCCTAGGGGAATGGACAAGCAAAAGCAATTAACAAGGTCATAGTTAATAGATTGAAGAAGAGATTAGACGATGCGAAGGGAAAATGGGTGGAAGAGTTGCCACACGTACTTTGGCTTACAAAACTACGCCTTGCAGATCTACTGGAGAAACCTCTTTCTCAATTACTTATGGGGCTGAAGCTGTCATTCCTTTGGAAACTGGATTCCCAACTCTGAAAACCAGTTTATTTAGTCCGACCAGCAATGATGAACTTCTAGAAAGAAGTTTGGATTTGATCGAAGAGAGGAGAGAAAATGCAATGGTTCGACTGGCACATTACTAGCAAAAGCTCAGGCAAGTCTATGATGCCAACGTAAAGCTAAGGCCCCTAGAACCTGGTGATTTGGTACTCAGAAAAATTGTGGGCACTGCGAAAAACCCAACCTGGGGGAAGCTAGGACCAAATTGGGAAGGACCGTATCGTATCACTTTAGGGGCTGGCATTAGGGCATATTTCCTGGAAGACTTAGATAGTCATGTAATTCCGCGCCCTTGGAATGTAAATAACCTCAAAAGGTACTATTATTAATCGAATCATTTCTTTAGTTACTATGATAATTGGTCGTCCTTAACGGTTCTCTAAGTGTTTAAACTTAAATCCAATCATGCCTGTAGTCCTCGGACCAGATGATTTGGGTTAGTTAACACTCCTTAACGGTTCTCTAAGTGTTTAAACTTAAATCCAATCATGCCTGTAGTCCTCGGATCAGATGATTTGGGCTAGTTAACACTCTTTAACGGTTCTCTAAGTGTTTAAACTTAAATCCAATCATGCCTGTAATCCTCAGACCAGATGATTTGGGTTAGTTAACACTCCTTAATGGTTCTCTAAGTGTTTAAACTTAAATCCAATCATGCCTGTAGTCTTCAGACCAGATGATTTGGGTTAGTTAACACTCCTTAACGGTTCTCTAAGTGTTTAAACTTAAATCTAATCATGCCTATAGTCCTCGAACCAGATGATTTGGGTTAGTTAACACTCCTTAACGGTTCTTTTAAGTGTTTAGACTTAAATCCAATCATGCCTGTAGTCCTCGGACTAGATGATTTGGGTTAACACTCCCTAACGCTTCTCTAAGTGTGTAAACTTAAATCCAATCATGCCTGTAGTTCTCGAACCAGATGATTGGGGTTAGTTAATACTTATGTGTTGTTATTACTAGTGAAGTTTAACTCTAGAATGAGTCTTGACTGACACTCTCAAAGGTATTTATAATCGACTCTAACTTATGCTAGCCTTCTTTGTATATGTGCGAAAAGATCTATGAAACTTTTACAACATTTGTTGTATTCATTACTTAATAGTAATTTTTAAACACTGTTCTTTCTGGAACCAATTTTAGTTATGTATATTACCAGCAGGATATGGTGATTATGTTTATCTACATTACCATAATTATAAAGTCCAGTTATTTGTAGCAAGAGTAAGTCATATGATATACACCAAAAGTAAAAAAGGAACCGTTTCATTAACCAAAAGAGATTAGTCTACAATCCCTTATATAAAAAAAAAAAAAAAAAAAAAAAAAAAAACAAAAATAGATAAAAAATAATAATAATAACAATGGTACAAAAGAAAAACCCTAAGTATCTAAGTCTTAGTTTGAGGGACCATAGGGTCGGCAGCCTGGCTCGTCTGAGTAACAGCAGCTGTTGAGATCTGATCCTTGGGCTTTAAAGAAGTCTTCTCTTTTTCCGAGTTCTTGCCCTTGTCCTTGGATGGTTCAGCTGGTTTGCTCTGATCACCTGGCTGACCAGACTCCTTGGAGATCTCAAGCGTGGTTAGAGGAACTTGGCTGACCAAGGATTGCTTCGAAGCCTCTAGGAGTTGTGTTGGAGGAGGAGGATCAGACTCTGGGAGCTCTCGGATGTCAGGATCGTAGTATATGCTCCCAGGCAGCCTCAATTCCGAGTCAGCAGGCACCCTGGCAGCATCCAATGCTTTGCCCCAGGTTATGTCGCAGTAATCTCGGTTGACCGAGGCGAACTGCTCCATTAAACCTTTTTCGGTCACATCGACTTCCAGCTTGTATGCTGCTTTCTTTTCAGCCTCGGTCGCCTCCTTGGCCAGCTGAGCCTCCCTCTGAGCCAGCTTAATAGTCTCCCTAGCCTTTTGGAGTTTGGCGCGAAGTTCCTTCACAAGCGCTTTCTCAGAGGCCAAATTATTCTGAGTCTGATTTAGCAGCTTGTGTTAGGCTTCGGCCTGGCTCTCAGCGTTTTGAAGGCCAGCATTGAGACTATCCCTTTCCTGGGTTACACCTAGCAGCTCGGAGATCTGAGAGAACTCCTCTTTTAAGCTGCCCAAAGTTTTTTCTGCCTCAAACCGAGAGTGGGCCTCTGCTTGGGCTTCGACATAGGCTTTTCTGTTCCACTCTTCGACCACGAAGACTTGCTGGGTAATTTGCACAGTGAAGTAAAAATGTTAGCATAAAACAGACAGAAAACTAGTATGCCAACTGAAGAGCTGGATAAGCTCACTTACCATGGCCAGGTCCCTCTTCAGGGACATGAAGAGTTCATACTGGCTGAAGCGCCTGTATGACTCCATGTCTCGGGGGAGGAGCAGTGGTTGCTCTAAGGCTTCAGCTACCAGCCCTGCTCTTCCCCCATCGTAGTTTCTAATGGAGGTCTCCCAAGAAAAAGGAACGCCATTCAGCTCCAATCTGGGAGACCACGTGCGTTGCCCTCAGCCTACGTCAACCGCAGGAGGCTCCTCCCAACTCTCTACGGATGAGGCCCTCTTGCTCCGGTGGTCCCTCACCACCTTTTGTTGCTTTGTGGTCTTTGGTGGCACCACCACCTCCCTCTCCTCAGGTTCGAGAGGTTTCCTTTTCTTCAAGTCCGGTACTGGCTTTAAGCCTGGATCAGGAACCTGAGGTGGTGGTGGGGGCAAGTTCACCACTGGTCGGGAAGTCCCAGTCCCTTTGGGCTTAGCCTTCTTGCCCCTCGTCTTCAGTAGAGCTTTTAAGTCTGACATTTCTTCTTCTGTCGAAGAGTCCTCTAGAAGAGTGGTTATTAGAATTGGGGGATGGACACTGGACTGCCTGTCAATCTCCTCCTCGGAATCTGAGTAGGGTATCACCTGCACCCCCCTTGAAGCTTCTCCTTCAAATTTGAACTTGTCTATCTATTCCTCTAGTGAAGAGGACGAAGAGCCGACCCTCTCGCCTACAACCGCCGGCTCAAGGGGGACTTGTTGGACTACTTGGATCAGTAATGGAACAGCCTGTGGATTTGGGTGTGGAACGGGCTCAAGATCGTAGGGCGCTAAGAAACCATGCCGAGCGACGTCTATTCGCCAAAGCCGGTGATCACCTTGAGTAATGGCGTTGCCGACCGGTTGAATATCGGTTGCTTTTGGTGTGTAGCCAAGTATGAGGGGGACGGACCGGAGCTGTCCGTCTTCGTTCACAAAAATCTCCGAGCGTAATAAATAGTTAAGTGCGGCGATGTTGGTGAGGCTAAGCCGAGGAGTAGTATGCGCTTTGTCTGTAAAAAAAAAAAAGATAATAATAATAATAAAAAAAAAAAACAAATTTGATCAGAAAATTGAAAGATGATGGCATAAAGAAAAAAAAAAAAAAACAGATTATGAAGAGTGAAGATCCTAAGCCTACTATTAGAAATCCTTAGTCTAGGAAGTCACACCTGGCTCTCCTGGCTGAGTTGGACAGTGTAGACCGTCATGCCATGCGCCCGAGACGATTAAATAGTCGTCTTTCATCCCTTTATTTGACTTGGGAAGGCAGGAGAGAAGTCTAACGGTGTCGAATCGAGATTTAAGGTAATATCCCGCCCCCTTTTGGCTATGACACTCGTACATATGTACCAGGTCACGCCAGGTCAACCCTAATCCTAATTGTAGGTTCAAGGCATCGATGACTCCTAGGATCTTAAAGGTATTGGGCGCGCATTGCTCAGGAGAGAGTCTATGGTTGCGAAGATAGTTCAGGGTGATGGAACCCATTGGGAGGGTCATTCCCCCTTCGATGAAGGCTATCATTGGGATTATGACCTCCCCCTTTCTTCGGTCCGTTAGCATCCGCTCCGGAGGGCAATACCTCAGATTTGCCCCCCGCGGTATACCATAAGTCCGCTTAAATTCCTCTATCGACGTCGGACTATCAACGAGGTATTGGAATCTACCCATTTTTAAGGAATAATTGAAGCAGTAACCAAGAAATGGGGGTTTCGAAGGTTGAAAATCCCAGCCGAGAAGAAAATAAGGGATTAAGGATGCTGAAACTTATACAGACGGGAATAGAGAATGATCTCTAAACTCAAAGTGGACTTTTAGTAAATTCTGGGAAGAAATAAGACAGAAAATCGAAGAAGCTTGAAGGATTTTGAATGAGCGAGTTCGCTGGGTATTCTAAGGATGCGTAAAGTGAGGAAAAATAACCTCCTTTGAGGGTTTATATACGGGGGCAGGTGAAAGGATGTAGTTCATCCCGTCCAAATCCCGAAGAACAGCCCTGTCCGTTGGATCAACGACCCACTGTTGGATGCAAAAGACAAAAAGCCACCTGGAGTAATTAATACAGCGCTTTAGGAATACGGAAATGACAGCGGCAATGATGAGGCGCTTGTATCTATGCCTGCGCACGTACAAGCTTGGGTATTTATGTACTCTTTTCAAACTTTTCATTCTTTTCATTGCGTGGAAGGTCAAAATCTTACTTTTTCACCTCAGATGCGAGGGAAAAATTAAAATTTTAAGGGGCTGTTATGGGGGGAAAGGCCCAATCTAACGTAGTGGGCCTAGGGCCCCATGTGAGGATTACTGTGCGTCCGAAGAGAAGGAGGTGGTAAGGGCAAGGCCCATCTGGAAGAAGGATACCTGGAAAAGAAAGATGGGTACAATCCGAAGAGATCGCCATCCGTCCGAAGAGATTTTATTCCTCGGACGCAAATAGTATTGATCAATCGAATGTGTAGAAGGTCAGAATGGTCTTCCGAGCATTCCTACTGATCAAGATAAGCTCTGAGTATATCTGAAGACGATAAGAATGAGGAAATATCTAAAGGAAAAGCTGCTACCACCGTATTAAATACACTGCAACAACTTTTCTGGCTGCATTTATGTGGAGAAGACCCCTGAACAAGGTAACCTCATCTACCGCCACTCACAAAAGGTTGGAGAAGATACATGACATGACATGTACTTAAGTAGGAACCTAGATGAAGAACAAGTGGATGATAGAGATGAGGGAGGAGGGTGTTATATAAAGAAGAAGGATTCCTAGAAGGAGGGGGGCCCTAAAGAACTGTAACTTGTATTGAATTAATCAGAATTCTCTTTGGATTCAAACTCGCTTAGTCTTTGCATGTACTTTTGTGTTGGTTTATACTTGCATGCCATAATCAATTGTTGTTAGATCCATAGTTAATCTTGCTCTATCACCCAAGCTCTACAAATTTTATTGTTTTTGGGATTGGGCCACAAATCCTGACCCTACAGGACTTAAATAGAATGATTTAGAAGTAGTTTTGATCAAGTAATTTTAGATGGACTTTATCTCATTGATGGAATTCCTTTGCCTTCTAATGATTGTGGAAAGGTAGAAAAACTTTGTGTTTCAGTCCCCCTCCTTCATCCAAAGCTCCCTTGACTTTTTGCTGACATTTGAGATCATCTCTTTCCAGCCATTCCTTTATTTCCAACGTAAGGACTGCTTCCCTCTCCAAGTTTAGCTTGTGCAGGTTCCTTTGATTAAATTTCCTCTATCATCTTTTTCAACTCTTCAATCCTAGTTTGTGTATAAATGAAACATCTTTTATTCTAGACATTTAAATCTTGGCACACCTTCCTCTGCATTCTTGCCTAGATAAAACTTTAAGACTCTTCCACAGTATTATTCCATTCTAATTCAACAACCAAAGTTCTTGAGTCATCCATTGTTCAAAGCTAAAAGGTCGATTCACTTTTATAATAGCAGGCCCCGAACACCGTTTTGACCAAGTATAGTGAGGAAGATACTTTAGATCAATAGCACCATTGTTGAATATAAACATCTTGAGAAGTCTTGTAGACCAGCCTCCCACTGACTTGCCACCTATTTATCCTTGCTGCTACTAATGCAATTTAAATACCCAATAATAAGACATGGGATCATCTGATTCCAATAATTGATTTAGGAGGCCCATAGACTGCAAATAACATACGCACCTCGACAGTTCCAAGCTAAATTCCTTATGGCGAAAGGTGGGGCATGATAAGGCCTGCCTCCTCCTCAGCCATTTGGACTGCGGGGGAGAAGGATGAAGCATAACAACGATTATTCTTATTGTCACAAACTCCAATAATATGACCAAACAGATAGACTATTGTTATTTCCAATCCTTATCGTTCTAGGTCGGCGTTTTGGGGAAACATTATTTGATTTTGGAGTATAAGAGAAGAGTTTTGGTTAGGGGAGAAGATTGGTTACTGTTGGAGTAGATTGGATGAACACGAGAGAATTTGGGGGCTGAAACTGGTTGGTTAGGATGGGAGGTAATATTTCAGAGTTTATTAATTAGCTTATTATTATTATTATTATTATAATACTAGAAACTTCATGTTTAAGATGGGCTAGTTCTTCTTTTAGGCTTGGAGTTAATTTTGGTAGTTGTGATTAGGGATGTCCACGAGTCGGCCGGATCCGGTTTAGGGTGCACCTGCAACTTGATCTAAATCATTTGGGTTGGGAATCATCTCACCCATTGCCGACTGATAGAACCTTGTAAACCATATAAAACTTGACTTGAATTTAACGATAGGGTATCGGTCGGATATTGAGTTACCAAAATCAAAGCTTGCATCTCCACTAATCATGCAAATGGCAAAGTCAAAGAGCAATAGTATTCCCAAAATACATTCAGATTTAAGAGGAAAAAAGATTGTACTGATATGCATAATATATTAATCATATTAATGTTTGAAAATTTTCCAATGGTACATTAAATGAGAGAGAGAGAGAGAGAGAGAGAGAGAGAGAGAGAGCAACAAAGATTATAAAAGATTGTTGCCAAAATTTAACCTGCTGATTTTGTTGGTCTTCTTGATTTTGAACTCTTGTCGTGAAAAGTAAAATGTGAAGTTTTTTTTTTGGGATAGAAAATAAGCATGGAAAGGAAACATGAAAGACAAAATGGGGGAATTTAAGGAACTTTCTAGGGTTTAGAGTTTTACAAATACATCATTAGTGGAGTGTTTTGTGAATTTTTCCCAAAAAGAGAGAATCTGAATTCTCAAATCTGAGAATGAAAGAGCATGATAAAGTGTTTACTATTTTATAGTTGTTTCCTTTTTTTTTTTTTTTTGAAAATAAGGTGAGATTTTCCACTAATGAAAGGAAGACACATAGGAAAAATCTAAAACCTTATCAGGAGAATCTGGTCGAGTCAGATCTGTCAGGTTCCAAAACCCTTACCACAACTCAACCCGAAATTTGGGTTTGAATTGCATAGATCCAAATCTGATCGCCTTAGCTATTCGAATCCACCCATTGGGCCTCAGGTCGAATCAAAGGAAGCTTTATATGGATCTTATTGTTTTGTTGGTTGAATAAAAGATTTTTCTTCCTAGAAAAAAAAATTGACAAAATAGTTTTAATAGAATTAGAAGTATTATACATGCAGAATTTTACAAATGAAATGAAATGACACTTAACACAAATTAAGACTCATTTAAAATATAGGGACACTTGGCATCAAATTTCTTATCTACCATACCATTGGCATTTCAAATTTGATATCACTTAGTTCTAGTTACAATGGCGGAAAATTTTCCTTGGGAGGGCCAAGTAAAATACTATAACAAGATTCTTTATTTTTAAAAAAAAGTATTACTATATAATTAACTTTAACTCAATAAATTTTTCTTGTATTTGTTTATTAAGACATGTCTTATGTCTATAATTGTAAGCTATAATCATGTTCAAAGAAACAATATCTATTAAGTTCACACCTTTGTGCTGTTTCAGTATTTTGGATAGAGAATTGAGCTATGGCCTCCAAATTTTGAACACTTTTCCTTTTAAAATAGGAGAAACTATACTATTGGTCCTTGAAATTTACTTACTGAGTACTGTTGGTCCCTAAAGTTTCAAAACTAAACATAATTGGTCACTTTACTAACTTCCATTAGTTTTTTTGCTTAGGTGTTTAACAAAAAAATGAGTAGACATATTTTTAATGACGTGGAAGCATTTTTAAGGGAGCAGAACACATCAATTGCTTAACATGCAATTCCTGCAATATGTATGAGATGGCCCAATAAAAATAAGACATGTCTTAATAAACAAATACAAGCCAACTCAGCAATTACTATTGAACCAAATAAGTTTCACGTTAATCTGTAAGACTTTGTAACTAAACAATCTTAATTCTCCCACACGGGTTAGATCCAGTCACCACCTTCAAACTCAAAGACTCATAAAACAGAAAGCCAAGAAACTTTCATTTTGTTTGCAAATTGAATAAACTACAAAGTATAAGCCATATAGGCAACTAGATCTATAGATGCACAAAGTAGAGACAAAGTTTCAGGTGATAATAAAAGGCGATGGTGAACAAAAATTATGGAATAATACGGATCTCACCTCGTCCAACGTCCATATTAAAGGTCCCCAATAATATGCATAGGGTGTGAATTGCATCAAATTCAGTTGCCCTATAACTCAATGCCCACTCAGCCACATGAGAACAAGTTTGCTCCAAAAATTTAATTTTAATGCTCACAATAAGAGATCTGCTCTAGGTATTGCATATACGTAGGGCTATGTAGGTTATTAGAATTGGTTGTGCTCTAATGTATGGAAATCTAGTTTTTTGGGTTTCAGAGGTATTTTGGTCATTTTTTGAGTTTCGAATATTTTGGTCATTTTTTGAGTTTTGGGGGTATTTTGGTCATTTTTAGGTTTTGGGGTATTTTGGTCATTTTTTGGGTTTTGGAAGTATTTTGGTCATTTTTAGGTTTTGGGGGTATTTTGGTCATTTTTTAGGTTTCGGGAGTATTTTGGTCATTTTTTGGGTTTTGGAAGTAGTTTGGTCATTTTTAGATTTCGGAAGTATTTTGGTCATTTTTTGGGGTTCGGGAGTATTTTGGTCATTTTTTGGGTTTTGGGGGTACTTTGGTCATTTTTGGGTTTTGGAAGTATTCTGGTCATTTTTTTTGGGTTTTTGGAAGTATTTTGGACATTTTTAGGTTTCAGGGATATTTTGGTCATTTTTGGGTTTTAGGAGTATTTTGGTCATTTTTTTTTGGGTTTTGGGGGTATTTTGGTCATTTTTAGGTTTTGGAGGTATTTTGGTCATTTTTTAAGGTTTTGGGGGTATTTAAGGGTATTTTGGTAATTTTGGAGGTCAAGAGGGTATTCAAGTAGTTTTAAATGTATTTAAGTCATATTGGGTTAAATGGATGGGTTACTAATTAAATGGGTTGGGTTAGTAATGGATAATTAATTTATATATAAACGGGTCATAAATGGATAAATGGGTAATTACACACCCAACCCATTTATGACCTAACCCATTTATGACCCAACCTGCCCATTTGCCACCCCTAGCTCCAATGTATGGAAATCTAGTTTGTAGACCTCCTTGTCTTACAATCTCTGAAGATCTAACATTGATTTTGCTGAAAGTTACAGAGAGATAGAGAGAATGAGAGGGGGGGGGGGGGGGAGGTAAGCAGAGAGGGTAGATTTTTGGGATTTTTAAATTAAACAATGTTATCACATCATTTAAAATTTGCCTACTCATCTTTCCATTAAACACATAAGAAAAAAAAAACACTAACAGAAGTTTGTGGAGGGACTAGTTGTATTTAGTTTAGAAACTTTAGGATTCAATAGTGGTCAATTGAAACTTTAGAGACTAAAAGTGCTTAGTAGGTAAACTTTAGGGACAAATAGTATAGTTTCATATTTAAAATATGCATAAATTATGAATGATTTCCTTCATTAAATTACTAACACTTTTTCTATTACTCCTTTTTTTGTCACGCATGCTACTTTATCAAATATAACTATGTAATTAATATATATATATATATATATGACAATAACAAACTTTAATTACTTAAACCATTTTCAAATACGCTAACAATCAAAGAGATGAAAAGTGAATAAATTGTGATTACCTCTCCTCCTGTAGGAGCTCTCTCTCTCGTGAAAAACAAGTCTTGCCTCCCTTGGATTTCTTCCAAGGGTTTTTTCTTCTCACCTTGTCCAAACTCTACAATTCTTTCTAACCTTTGCTTTTACTATAGTTTGGGTTGTATGTTGTAGTAAGTACAGCAGGGAATATGGCGGAGGATGTTATTGAAAGCATGGGTAGTCTGAAGTTAACGTCTGAAGAGGAAGAGGATATACAAGTCTCTGATGAGGGCAGGATGGAGGGGATAGATAGCTGTGTTCTAAGCTTGATAGGGAAGTTCTTAACGTGCAAGCCCTTTAATAGAAGGGCGGCGAAAAACACGTTAAGAAGAGCGTGGGGGCTTGACAAGGAGCTGCAGATTGCTGAGGTTGGAAACAATCTATTTCAATTCAAGTTTCAGTCAGAGTATGAACTTGAACGGATTTTGAGGGGAGGACCATGGACTTTCGATAATCAACTCTTGATGCTCACTCGGTGGAGGACAGGTATGAGTGCAAACAATGTGGTTCTAGAGCACGCATCTTTGTGGGTCCAAATTTGGGGGTGCCTTTTGATATGATGTCTCCAAA
>NW_027069502.1:792724-801120 GCF_002906115.3 Quercus suber
TTTTTTTTTTTTTTTTTTTTTGTCGTTTTTCTAAAATTTTTTACTGGTTTTGATAATTGGATTGTTCATTTCGCTAAATTATAGGTATTGCTCTGATCCATTTGTTACTAATTTGTTCCCTGGTGAATTTTATTTTATTTTTGGTTAATTAATTCTGCTACTATTTGATAACGTGTAATTTCTGAATTTTAAGATATTTTTAATAATTCTGTCATTATTTTTTTCTCGATCACGTCATAAATTTGATATTTCGTGTTTCATTTTGTAAATGTAATTGTAATGTCTTATTAAATGTATGCTTTATTTATGTTCATATCGGAAATGGTCGGGCATTTCAATTTTCACTTCTTTGATTGATGATTTTTCCTTTTTATTAATAATTTGAAACCTTCTATTTTTCTGAATTCAGCTCCATAATTTAGAGCATGCATTAAAAATTAAAGGATTTTTGCTACGTTTTTGTCAGTTTTGGCGGGCAATTTGTTTTGTTTGTTTTTACGTTTTGTTGCTCTCTTGAACATGGGTAAAGACACGGAGAAATAACAATATTGGAGAATCAATTTGGTTTTATGTGAGGGTGATTTACCATGGATGCAATTTTTTTAATTCGACGTCTAATGGAAAAATATAGAGAAGCTTGTAAACTTCTTCATGGGATCCTTAGAGAGGTTATGTGATGGATTTTAGAAAAGAAAGGAGTTCCTATAAAGTATATTAAGTTTATTAGGGATATGGATGATGAGCTGTAACTAGTGTGAGAATTAAAATGTTCATAATATGAGCGTAGCTGAAATGAGAATGTTAATATGAATAAATGGAAAACTGGAAATGCAAGGATAGTAGGATACGATTTGAAATGAGGAAATTTCTCTTAAAGATAAGTGGATCCATATTGATGAAAAGATGAAGAAGAGTGGCTTGATATGGTTTGGTCATGTGTAAAGGAGAATGATTAATTCACCATTGAGAAATGGTGAGTTGATTAAGTCTAAGGAATGAAAAGAGGTAGAGGTAGACTTAAATAACGTTACTTGAAGTCATAAAAATGACTTCAAATAGAATATAATGACAGAAAATAATACATTTGGCAACCCTAACTACTTTGTTGTGGATCTGTATTTGACCCTAAATTTTTGGAACTAAGGCTTGGTTTTATTGTTAGTAGAATTTGTTGGCAATTTGTTTTTTCTTGAAGGCTATTTAGTTGTAAGAGTTAAAAATTTTGGCTTCTTTTGTTTTGGGTTTTCTCTGATTTATCATTTTAATGCTTCATTTGGTTGAACTAGTCTAACTCGATAATGTTTAATGGTCTTGTTATCTGTTATTGCGTATAGAGTAAATTATTTAAACTAAAAGTTTATTTAATTTACCTTCAACAACCAGAAATATTATTACATTCTATTTGAAAATTTTATAACTTCTGTAGATTGCTGAAAGTAATTGATATTTATTTGTGCAGCACCTCAGATTGGAAGTTTGCAGCAGAGCAGTTTGTTAAAATGCTCCCTGATAAAGTGATTGTTCATTGTAAGTGGCATATAATTATGCTTTCAAGTTGAAAACAAAACTTCTTGTTCTGTCCTCACGTTACTAGTTTCATTGGGTTATAGTTATCAATTACTCAAAAGTATTTTTATTTGACCTTGTTTAAGGTTCTATCTCAATCTTTTAGCCTGTCCATTTCACTTAAATGCTATTTTTGTAATGTAGGGAAGATTGGGTGAATTATATGAAAGAGAGCCTATAACTTTATCTTAATTTGGGAGCTAAAACATGTTTTATAAGTCTTATTTGAATTGGGCAATGTATTTTTTAACTCTTAATCAGGATTTGTTCTCCATGCCACTAATTGGAATTGGGAAATGATAAATTATTGTATTCATAAGGCTCTCAACAGTGTAGTATGTTTGGGTCCTAAAATTGCTGAAGTTAGTGTTGAGATTTTCTAGACCTTGAAGAAATGGTGAATTTTTTTTGAATTACAAATCATAGTAGATATATAATCTAACAAGAATTTGAAGCATGTTAAATTAACGACCAAAAAGAAGCCCATGGCAATAGTTCAACCTCTAAGGGAGGTCATTTCCTTTTTCTTTTACCTGAAACTATCTACCTTTGACTCATGATTCCCCCACGTGCCCCTCCCAAACTTTGGTGCGTGCTTGCAACTCTCTTCTTTCCTTACCATGATTTCTTTTTCCTCCAATCTAATTCATGCTTATTTTATATTTCTCCAACTTTTCCTTTAGTGAATTTTAATAGCAAATCATTCTTACTCCCTTTTTGCTTCTAAAGCTATGTTTTGTGCTTTCTTGTATCCTTACAAATATTGCTTTTTCCTCCCTTCTCACTTTTTCTCTTTGGTGAATTTTAATAACATGCCACTGCACAGTAGATATATTACTGCAACTGGTCACTGGATTGTTCATTTTTCTGACGGCCATGGTCTGGACTATTGTATACCAATACTTGTGTTTAGACATAGATGCTGCCTTGTCCCAGGATTATCCTTGATGAGGCTTGCAGATTTGACTTTTGTGGTCTACAAATTAATAATTGTACCTTTTGATATGGAACATGTTAATTTAGTGCTTTAATTTGTTTGAGCTGTCAGAAATTTGAGGTTTTGAGTATCTTGTGCCCTTCTCTGATAGTCAAAACTGCTTTGATATATATTAAATTGATAGAATATTGATATTTAAGCTACTAAATTCATGGGATCTCTTTTGCAGCATTGAGAAACATTTGCCCAATTTTACCTAAGTTGGTTCGATTTGTTTTGCAGGTAGTGAACGAAATGTGTCTAAGTTGACTCTTGATGGGGTGGATGTGATGGGAGAGCGGTTAGTAGAGGAGGTTGGTAGTATTGTTAGAGCTGTGGTTCTACCTGATATTATGAAATTAACCAAATCTTTTTACTTTTCCGACAAGAATTGCTGACTGCACACAATATTGTAACTAACAGAACATTTGAATTCTAGGTCCTTGAACTTATTCAGAGAAAGCCTAACCTATCCATGATCTCCTTTGTTGCACACTCTGTGGGAGGACTAGTGGCAAGGTATGCAATTGGAAGACTTTATAGACCACCTAAGAGTGAAAATGTAGAGGATTCCACTGCTAATAGGTGTGAAGAGGATTCAAGGGCCACAATAGGTGGCTTGAAGGCTATGAACTTCATTACTGTTGCTACTCCTCACCTTGGCTCAAGGGGTAATAAGCAGGTACCATATCTCTCCCTCTGGAGAAATTTGTTCATTGAGATTAGCAAATTTTATCATTGTCCATTATTAAAAAGTAGTTTATATTTTCTGAAGTTAATAATGCTCAAATATTAGTGCTTATGTGATCAGGAATAAATTAGATAGTGTTGTCATTGCAAGGCAATTAATGGCTTGGGGGTGGGACAGGGAAATTATAGCTTCATTAGATTTGCTTGACAAAGCATTTGAGTACGTTGAATAATTGAGCTGAGATTCCCATTGAGATAGAGAAGTTGAATCATTAAATGATGCGATTTGTTTGGTTAGGCTGTTAGACTTTTATTAAGGAAAAAGTGGAGGACTTCTTAAAAATTGGCTTCGCACTGATGAAAGTAGAATATGCTGTTTAAGTTTTTGGAGACAAGGTCAAATGGTGGCTGTGGTTACTACCATTGCCATTGTGGATGTGCTAAAAGGGGGAGAAATCAACATTTGATGTTAGATATTCGTGATTTTAAGTCCGCTCATAACAGGAAAGAAGTGGGTGTATCCTTTTTAGATTTTTTTTTTTTTTTTGGGGGGGGGGGGGTGTGGGTGTTGTATTCATTGTTGTTGTGACTTTTTTCAACTTTGATTATGACATTCGTAGTTTGGTACATGAAATAGAAACGAATACTTACACTATTCTGGATTTACAGCAGCTCTGAACATAATCTAAATGTGTCTCACTTAGTGTCATATTTACCATATTTTCCTATAATATTGATTGTGAGTAGAAATAAGTGTTTGTTAGGTGTATTTAAAGTTCTATGTGAGAAAGCCATAAAGCAAAAGCAGCAGTTAACCAAAGATAAAGGGAGAAACATATGGTTTCTTATGCAATGCTGGATGGTGAAGGTGGCTAGCTAGACGGTGATGATATCCAGAGCTTTGATTTGAGTGATGATGCAGCTGATAATGATAAAGCTTCTGACATCTTTAAAAGGAGAGATGTTGAGATGATTTTGGGTTTAGGCTACCTGACTTCATCGTATGAGAGAGGGAATGAGAGGAGGAGATTGAGAATGGGTGATTTGGGACAAAAACCTTCAAAGCTATTCAACCCAAAAATATTTCATTGGTTTTACTGGTTGGATCAGTGGGTGAACATTTTCTAGTGTTATTTAAATTAGATGGCTCTTATGGGTTGACTGGTCTGTTTGAGGGACTTGTTCTTGATTTTTGCAGTCTTACATTGTTGTTCAGTATGGTTTTTCAGATCATGTCAAACTTGGTCTTGTGCAGGTACCATTTCTTTTGGTGTACCTGCTTTTGAGAAAGCTGCAACTCTTGTTATTCATTGGATTTTTAGGAGAACAGGTCAACATCTTTTTCTTGTTGATAATGACCAAGGAAAGCCACCATTGCTTAAACGTATGATAAAAGATGAAGGCGACTGTTACTTCATGTATGTACTTGGATCACTTTTCTTATATGAAGCTATTGAATAGTAGAATGTACCATTGAAGAGCTCTTAGAACTTCCTTCATTTGCTTGTAATTCTTTAGGCATCTTGTGTATTACTTCTCTACATGAGGCAGTCTTTTTCTCCAATAAATTAAATTACTTATCCAAAAAATACCTTGTTCATGCAGGTCTGCATTGCGTACATTCAAACGTCGGGTGGCATATTCAAACGTGGGCTATGACCGTATCCTTTTTTTCACATAAGATGTGGCTCTTACTATTTTATACTTTTGAACGTTTATATTCAATTTGTCACCATTGTTTTCCATTATGAAACATTATAAAGATATTGTGGGCTGGAGAACATCATGCATTAGGCGTAATAGTGATCTTCCGAGGGTATTGTTGTTCGCTTGAATTTTGTAACTGTGATTTAGGTGGTTTAGGTACTGCACATTCTGATTGCAATTTTATAACCAAATCCTTTTTTTTTTTTTTTTTTTTTTTGATTCATCAGTGGGAGGATACCCTTAATGAAAAATATCCACATGTTGTATATGAAGAACATTGCAAGGCTTATGAAGCTGAGGAGTGTGAGGCTACTTCAATTGAAGATCATGGGTCTGACAAGCTAGAAGGTTTATAACTTGACTTTAAGAGAAATTTCTGTTCTGATTGTTTTTGCTAGTCGCTTTTGTTATAACTAGCTCACTACTATGCTTATTTAGCGTGCTTTTCAATTGATCTTGCTCCATTGGCTTTTATTCCTCTTTTTGTCTGTTTCGTGTATTTGAATGTGACCTTTTATGTGCTTATTTCTTATATTTTTTGCATGTTACTAAGGCGTGGGTAACTTGACTAACTTCTTCGAAGTTAGGTTGGTTTTTTGATAAAGCTGAAATTTTAGCAGTGAAAATTTTAATGCGGAAATTATTAGTGTTGAAACAATAAGGGCCGAAATTGTAGAGATGATGTCTATGCAATAAATTCAATAAAACTAGTTGATAATTAAGACGCTAAAGAATACTTTCTTTTCATTGTATATTAATGAGAAAATGTGGGGGTCCATTTGCATACCTATTAAGATGATGGTCCTAGATGTGGCAATTGCAGCAAGGACTGGTAGTATTGTTTTGATTGTCATCTCTCATCTTTGGTTTAATAGTTGGACAACTGAGGTGTATCTTCATGGGGCATCACGAAGATTGGGAATGTTGAATTGGCTAAAACCGCTTATATGGTCTTTAGATGAGGTTAACATAAATGAGCATATGTTGGGATAGACGGCTAGTTTAGATGGAGAAAACAATCAACTGTCAAGCTGAAAGATGCAAGTTGGTGTCAGTTAAGAACTAAATGGTAAGGTGACGTTCAACAAATTGTGGAATTTGTCTACTTGTGCTTGTGGCGGGTTAAGGTTTTAGAAGGGTTTGTGGATCTAGGGATTAAAGCTATAGAATAAAGGATTATGACTTCATATAGGCTAGAGCTTGTTAGTTTTTTTGGCTATTTGATAGAGAAAGTTCGTGGAGGCTTCATGGTTTTGATAGGCGAGAGGAAGGGCTTGACTTTGGGTTATAAGGAGAATTTAAGAAATTGATAGTGTTAGTTCTATACTAATAGAACCCATGCTCAGTAATACAAGAAAGAGAAGACGAAATGAGAACAGAGAAAGGAAGAAAAGGAACAATAAGGCCAAAGTGTCTCAATAATAATAAAATTCAAAATTTTTATTAATCAATTCTATCTATTCTTTGAGTACATTTAGCATAAATGTATATAAGGACTCTCTTTTGTGCTGGTAGTATTAGGCCTCCTAGTTTGACTAGTAAACTAAAAATCTAATAAGGTAATAACAAATATAAGACTAAAGAAAATAAAATCTAAGATATTTAGAATCTCCTAGAAAATTCTAGAATAACTATACTACAAAAAAAAAAGAAAAACCCTTAATTTGTGGGGTTGCATTAATTAAAGTTTTGCCCCTGGATACAAAATTAACCTTAACTTCTTGAATAAAGTGCTTTTAACCATAGGATACATATAATTATACTATTAAAACCACATGATTTTTATTTCAATTGGATTTCACACGTGGGCCCCATAAAAATAAAATTTAAATAGATGAATTTGCAAAGTAGTAACAAGTTAATTTTCAATAGCTGCATCATTTTTTAATAAATCAATTTTCAATGGCTGCATCATAAGTAAAGGCTTGCTAGTATCTCTAATGAAGCAGCTGTGAATAATTCTTCTACTAAAAATATGGTTGATCTCTCTCTCTCTCTCTCTCTCTCTCTGCTGGATGGGTGATTGATTGAGCTGGGTCTACATTTTTGGATAGTGTGTTACTGGGTATCTTTTTTACCTGACAACTTTTTTTTTTTTTTTTTTTTGAAGTAATGAAAATCTTATTATGACCGTCAGAATCATTACATGGGATGTATATAGTACATCCTCTCAAGAGATTTGAGACTATGTACACTAACATTTGCTTTCTTATCCATTCTGAGAATTTAGAAATCCTTTTTTTACCCCTCCATTTTGTGAAAGGCAAAGCTGTAAAAATCAGTTCAGCACTTGAGATATTGTAGCTTCATTTCCTCCAGAGAATTTATGGTTTCTCTAAGTATGTTCCAGTGCATTAACCTTGATCATTCCCTAATGTATTCTAGATGTATGAATTAAAATTTTGTAATTTCATCAATTTATGGGCAGGACTACCCGTATCTTGTTGCATTTTTCATTAGCCAGAAACTGGAATTCTGGGTCGCTTCTGGATTAAATCTAGCACTATTTTAATTAAAAACATTTGCTACTGTGAGTTATAATGCTTTCATGGAGGAAATGAGGATGAGAAGACAAACATCATTTCATGCTTGAAAACATTTTAGGATGGTGAAGGCTAAGGCTGTTGCTTTATTTCTATCTCAACCATTGCTGCGTTAATAAGAGCTGTCCTATTCTTTACTACATCTACTTCTCCCATGACACACGAGATAGGCCTGTCACCAGTTCCTCTGCACATTTAAGTCCAATCAATGAGCTTGTAAGATCGCAAAGAAATCGAAAGATACTAATAGGAAACAACTGAGGAAACAAAGCATGCTAGCAAATGATTACATAATAGCCATGAACTGGTTCTCCAACTATCTATGTGAATCGAATCACTAAAAGAAGATGATTTTATTAACGCAGCAATGGTTGAGATAGAAATAAAGCAACAGCCTTAGCCTTCACCATCCTAAAATGTTTTCAAGCATGAAATGATGTTTGTCTTCTCATCCTCATTTCCTCCATGAAAGCATTATAACTCACAGTAGCAAATGTTTTTAATTAAAATAGTGCTAGATTTAATCCAGAAGCGACCCAGAATTCCAGTTTCTGGCTAATGAAAAATGCAACAAGATACGGGTAGTCCTGCCCATAAATTGATGAAATTACAAAATTTTAATTCATACATCTAGAATACATTAGGGAATGATCAAGGTTAATGCACTGGAACATACTTAGAGAAACCATAAATTCTCTGGAGGAAATGAAGCTACAATATCTCAAGTGCTGAACTGATTTTTACAGCTTTGCCTTTCACAAAATGGAGGGGTAAAAAAAGGATTTCTAAATTCTCAGAATGGATAAGAAAGCAAATGTTAGTGTACATAGTCTCAAATCTCTTGAGAGGATGTACTATATACATCCCATGTAATGATTCTGACGGTCATAATAAGATTTTCATTACTTCAAAAA